>NC_074667.1:68174529-68232029 GCF_029448725.1 Salvelinus fontinalis
AGTGGGCATTCTATGTTCATTTTCTATGTTGTGTATTTCTTTGTTGTTTGGCCGGGTGTGGTTCTCAATCAGAGGCAGATGTCTATCGTTGTTTCTGATTGAGAATCATACTTAGGTAGCTTTTCCCCACCGATGCTTTGTGGGTAGTTGTTTTCTGTTTAGTGTTTTGCACCTGACAGGACTGTTTCGGTTATTCACTTTATTATTTTTGTTTAGTGTTCAGTTTAAATAGAAAGTCATGAACGCTGCGCTTTGGTCCGATTCCTCTTCATCCGACGACCCGTTAGTGTCATTTGGGATACTACTACTACACGCACGCACGCACGCACGCACACACACACACACACACACACACACACACACACACACACACACACACACACACACACACACACACACACACACACACATTCTGTTTTGTTTGGTCAGAACACACTGTCCTACCATTCTGCCTGTGAAAACAACAAACAGCTGGCAGGAAGTGTGTGTGTGTGTGTGTGTGTGTGTGTGTGTGTGTGTGTGTGTGTGTGTGTGTGTGTGTGTGTGTGTGTGTGTGTGTGTGTGTGTGTGTGTGTGTGTGTGTGTGTGTGTGTGTGTGTGTGTGTGTGCGTGCGTGCGTGCGTGCGTGCGTGCGTGTGCGTGCGTGCCTATGTGTGTTTCACAAGATGACATGTCTTGGTGCTCTGAACTATTTCCCGCTAGAGGACACAGAGGAAACAGAGAATCATACGACGGATATATTAACGAGAAAGATTATATCATCTAAATATTAAACTAATGGTATCCACAAATATACTATAACCAAAACACATAATACTTATTCAGCCCTATTTCCCAGCCATGTGAATGTCCTTGATTTTACTGTTGATGGTACAGTGTAAAGTAACTGAGGTGATATCTGGGTTATTTTTCACCTGTTGATCTGGATCAGAACTGATTTCAGATTACAGTTAGAATGAGGGAATGATACAATGAACGGGTCGTCGGACTTTAAACCTTCATACGTGGAGGTAAGAATCTCAGAGACCAAGTTTCTCCTATTTTCAGAACAACTTGACTTGTAAAAAAACAGGGTGGATTTAGGTGAAGGGAAATGATATAGTGTAACAGTATAACTTGAGACCGTCCCCTCGCCCCGACACGGGCGCGAACCAGGGACCCTCTGCACACATCAACAACAGTCACCCACGAAGCATCGTTACCCATCGCTCTACAAAGGCCGCGGCCCTTGCAGTGCAAGGGGAACCACTATTTCAAGGTTTCAGAGCGAGTGACGTCACCGACTGAAAGGCTGCTAGCGCGCACCACCGTTAACTAGCTAGCCATTTCACATCGGTTACAATAGCAGGTGAGATTAAATGAATTGTGTGTGTGTGTGTGTGTGCACGTGCGTGCTTGAGCTAGTTTGCTTCTTCTGTGTATGTGAAAATGATTAATACATCTGGCATGGCTTTCATTTGCAAAGTTATTCCTAGTTATTACCTCACCGGGCTGTTTTTGTTAGATTATACACAGTACTGTAGTTTGGCTGACTCACCTTGGGTACTGTCTACTGCTAGACAAGATGTTGGGGGGTCCAAATGGACTGTAACACTTCCAGGAGAGGTGAAGCATGCCTTGCTTCGTTCTGAATGAAGCATGACTCTGTATCCACTGAGCTCTGGAATCTTTGTTTCTCTGTAGCTGCAGAGAGCAGAGTACTAATAGTTCTGGAATGTGGTTAGAAAGTTCTGGAATCTTTGTTTCTCCGTAGCTGCAGAGAGCAGAGTACTAATAGTTCTGGAATGTGGTTAGAAAGTTCTGGAATCTTTGTTTCTCCGTAGCTGCAGAGAGCAGAGTACTACTAGTTCTGGAATGTGGTTAGAAGGTTCTGGAATGCTGTGTAATGTACATGTCTGTCATTGAAGTCCTATGAGATGGCTGAAGAGGATACTTCATCATGGGCACTTTGAGCCAGGCCGTTCCTCTTTCCCCTCTTCTCATCCATCTCCTTCAGCAGACAGTGAGCCGTGCTGACAGGCGAGACTAGACCTAGAGACACACGTTTCTCAGACTGCAGCACAACAGCGAGAGAAAGGATACTCGGACTGAAGTCAAAATCAACTTTTTACATTTTATTTAACCAGGCAAGTCAGTTAAGAACAAATTCTTATTTTACAATGACGGCCTACTCAGGCCAAACTCTCCCCTAACCCGGAAGACGCAGGGCCAATTGTGCGCCGCCCTATGGGACTGCCAATAACGGCCGGATGTGATACAGCACGGGACTGAACCAGGGTCTGTAGTGACACCTCTAGTACTGAGATGTAGTGCCTGCAACCCTCGTGAGCCCAACTAACCTAGTCCACAGATGATGCAATCTCTGTTTTTACTCCACACAGCCCTTTCCCACCTGGACAAAAGGAGAACCTATGTGAGAATGCTATTCATTGACTACAGCTCAGCGTTCAACACTATAGTGCCCTCAAAGCTCATCAATAAGCTAAGGATCCTGGGACTAAACACCTCCTCACTGCAACTGGATCCTGGACTTCCTGACGGGCCGCCCCCCAGGTGGTAAGGGTAGGTAACAACACATCTGCCACGCTGATCCTCAACACAGGGGCCCCTCAGGGGTGGGTGCTCAGTCCCCTCCTGTACTCCCTGTTCACTCATGACTGCACGGCCAGGCACGACTCCAACACCATCCTTAAGTTTGCCGACGACACAACAGTGGTAGGCCTGATCCCCGACAACGACGAGACAGCCTATATGGTGGAGGTCACAGACCTGGCCGTGTGGTGCCAGGACAACAACCTCTCCCTCAACATGATCAAGACAAAGGAGATGATTGTGGACTACAGGAAAAGGAGCACCGAGCACGCCCCCTTTCTCATCATTGGGGCTGTAGTGGAGCAGGTTGAGAGCTTCAACTTCCTTGGCATCCACAACAAACTAACATGGTCCAAACACACCAAGACAGTCGTGAAGAGGGCACGACAAAACCTATTTCCCCTCAGGAGACTGAAAAGATTTGGCATGGGTCCTGAGATTCTCAAAAGGTTCTACAGCTGCACCATCGAGAGCATCCTGAGTGGTTGCATCACTGCCTGGAATGGCAACTTCTCGGCCTCCAACTGCAAGGCACTACAGAGGGTAGTGCGAACGGCCCAGTACATAACTGGGGAAACCTTCCTGCCATCCAGGACCTCTATACCAGGCGGTGTCAGAGGAAGGCCCTAAAAATTGTTAAAGACTCCAGCCACCCTAGTCATAGACTGTTGTCTCTGCTACTGCATGGCAAGCGGTACCGGAGTGCCAAGTCTAGGTCCAAGAGGACCCCCCCTCCCCACCCCTCTACACTGCTACTCTCTGTTATTATCTATGCATATTCACTTTAATAACTCTACCTACATGTAAATATTACCTCAATTACCTCTTTTAACCGGTGTCCCCGCACATTGACTCTGTACCGGTAACCCCCTGTATATAGTCTCGCTATTGTTATTTAACCTCTGCTCTTTAATTACTTGTTCATTTTATTTCTTATTCGTAATTTTTTTAAACTGCATTGTTGGTTAGGGGCTTGTAAGTAAACATGTCACTGTAAGGTCTACAGCTGTTGTATTCAGTGAATAATACGATTTGATTTGATGGCCCAGGGGTCTCTTGTGATACCTTCCTATTCCCCTTTGGGAAGTACGTACCATAGATTTGTGGACGGTACCAAATATGCCTCTACCAACTACATCCATCTGAAATTGTAACACCTACAGTGCCTTCGGAAAGTATTCAGACCCCTTGACATTTTCCACATTTTGTTACGTTACAGCCTTATTCCCAAAACAATCCTCATCAATCTACACACAATACCATAATGACGATGCAAAAACTGTTTTTTAAATTTTTTTGTTGTTCATTTATTACAAATTTTAAAATGTAATATCAAATTTACATAAGTATTCAGACCCTTCAACTCAGTACTTTGTTGAAGCACCTTTGGCAGTGATTACAGCCTCAAGTGTTCTTGGGTATGATGCTACAAGCTTGACACTCCTGTATTTGGGGAGTTTCTCCCATTTCTTCTCTGCAGATCCTCTCAAGCTCTGTCAGGTTGGATGGGGAAGTTGCTGCACAGCTATTTTCATGTCTCTCCAGAGATGTTCGATTGGCTTCAAGTCCGGACTCTGGCTGGGCCACTCAAGGACATTCAGAGACTCGTCTTGCTTAGGGTCGTTGTCCTGTTGAAAGGTGAACCTTCACCCCAGTCTGAGGTCCTGAGCACTCTGGAGCAGGTTTTCATCAAGGATCTCTCTGTACTTTGCTCCGTTCATCTTTCCCTCGATCCTGACCAGTCTTCCAGTCCCTGCCGCTGAAAAACATCCCCACAGCATAATGCTGCCACCACCATGCTTCAGTGTAGGATTGGTGCCATGTTTCCTCCAGACTTGACACTTGGCATTCAGGCCAAAGAGTTCAATCTATGTTACATCAGAGAGTATTTAGGTGCCTTTTGACAAACTCCAAGCGGGCTGTCATGTGCCTTTTACTGACGAGTGGCTTCCGTCTGGCCACTCTACCATAAAGGCCTGATTGGTGGAGTGCTGCAGAGATGGTTGTCCTTCTGGAAGATTCTCCCATCTCCGCAGAGGAACTCTGGAGCTCTTTCAGAGTGACCATCGGGTTCTTGGTCACCTCCCTGACCAAGGCCCTTCTCCCCTGATTGCTCAATTTGGCTGGGCAGCCAGCTCTAGGAAGAGTCTTGGTGGCTTCAATCTTCTTCCACTTAAGAATGATGGAGGCCACTGTGTTCTTGGGGACCTTCAATGCTGCAGACTGTTTTGGGTTCCCTTCCCCAGATCTGTGCCTCGACACAATCCTGTCACGGAGCTCTACGGACAATGCCTTCGACCTCATGGCTTGGTTTATGCTCTGACGTGCACTGTCAGCTGTGAGACCTTATATAGTCAGCCTTTCCAAATCATGTCCAATCAATTGAATTTACCACAGGTGGACTCCAATCAAGTTGTAGAAATATCTCAAGGATGATCAATGGAAACAGGATGCACCTGAGCTCAATTTCAAGTCTCATAGCAATGGGACTGAATACTTATGTAAATACGGTATTTCAGTCTTCCATTTTTTATAAATTTGCTAAAATAAAATAAAAACTGTTTTCACTTTGTCATGATGGGGTATTGTGTGTAGATTGCTGAGGAAAATGTTTTATTTAATCAATTTTAGAATAAAGCTTTAACAAAACATGGAGAAAAGACAAGGTGTCTGAATTGGATGCAAGTATTTGTCTTTACTGTCCAAATATTCGTTGAAGTCACTGTGTAATAGCTATGTGTGGGCATGTAAGATGTATGTGGCTCGCGGGATGTATGACATCATCATTTATTTCTACACATATCTCCAGTCTGATTAGATATTCGTTTGATTTTAATAATAATTCTCGTTAAACCACAAGGATGCTGCAAAATGAGACCTCAGCAGTGGAAACCCAATCTTTCACCTGAACCTCCTGCTCCTTTTCCTCCAACCTCCTCTTCCTCCCCCCCCTCATCCTCCTCTTTCTCCTCACCACTTTCCCCCTCCTTCTCTTCCTCCTCCTTATCTATCTCCTCTTCCTCCTCCCCCTCCTCATCCTCCTCTTTCTCCTCACCACTTTTCCCCTCCTCTTCCTCCTCCTTATCTATCTCCTCTTCCTCCTCATCCTCCTCTTTCTCCTAACCACTTTTCCCCTCCTTCTCTTCCTCCTCCTTATCTATCTCCTCTTCCTCCTCCCCCTCCTCATCCTCCTCTTTCTCCTCACCACTTTTCCCCTCCTCTTCCTCCTCCTTATCTATCTCCTCTTCCTCCTCATCCTCCTCTTTCTCCTAACCACTTTTCCCCTCCTCTTCCTTCTCCTTATCTATCTCCTCTTCCTCCTCCCCCTCCTCATCCTCCTCTTTCTCCTCACCACTTTTCCCCTCCTTCTCTTCCTCCTCCTTATCTATCTCCTCTTCCTCCTCCCCCTCCTCATCCTCCTCTTTCTCCTCACCACTTTTCCCCTCCTTCTCTTCCTTCTCCTTATCTATCTCCTCTTCCTCCTCCTCCTCTTTCTCCTCACCACTTTTCCCCTCCTTCTCTTCCTCCTCCTTATATATCTCCTCTTCCTCCTCCTCTTTCTTCCAAAGCCATCTTATACAGCAAGATGTTAGAGATATTTTCAAAGCTGGTTATGCTCAGGATTCAGGAAGACCTGTCACTCCTTCTGTGTTGCTGCACACCCTAGACTCCTGTCTCCTGTCTCTAGACTCTTGTCTCTAGACTCTTGTCTCTTGTCTCCTGTCTCTAGACTCTTGTGTCCTGTCTCTAGACTCTTGTGTCCTGTCTCTAGACTCTTGTGTCCTGTCTCTCGACTCTTGTCTCCTGTCTCTAGACTCTTGTGTCCTGTCTCTAGACTCTTGTCTTCTGTCTCCTGTCTCTAGACTCTTGTCTCTAGACTCTTGTCTCCTGTCTCCTGTCTCTAGACTCTTGTCTCTTGTCTCCTGTCTCTAGACTCTTGTCTCTTGTCTCCTGTCTCTAGACTCTTGTCTCTAGACTCTTGTCGCTTGTCTCTAGACTCTTGTCTCTTGCCTCTAGACTCTTGTCTCTTGCCTCTAGACTCATCTCTTGCCTCTTGTCTCTTGCCTCTAGACTCTTGTCTCCTGTCTTTAGACTCTTGTCTCTTGTCTCTAGACTCTTGTCTCTAGACTCTTGTCTCTAGACTCTTGTCTCTAGACTCTTGTCTCTAGACTCTTATCTCTTGTCTCTAGACTCTTGTCTCTTGCCTCTAGACTCTTGTCTCTTGCCTCTAGACTCTTGTCTCTTGTCTCTAGACTATTGTGTCCTGTCTCTAGACTCTTGTCTCCTGTCTCTAGACTCTTGTGTCCTGTCTCCAGACTCTTGTCTCCTGTCTCCTGTCTCTAGACTCTTGTCTCTAGACTCTTGTCTCCTGTCTCCTGTCTCCAGACTCTTGCCTTTAGACTCTTGTCTCCTGTCTTTAGACTCTTGTCTCCTGTCTTTAGACTCTTGTCTCTAGACTCTTGTCTCCCGTCTTTAGACTCTTGTCTCTAGACTCTTGTCTCTTGCCTCGAGACTCTTGTCTCCTGTCTCTAGACTCTTGTCTCTTGTCTCTTGTCTCTAGACTCTTGTCTCTTGTCTCTTGCCTCTAGACTCTAGACTCTTGTCTCTTGCCTCTAGACTCTTGTCTCTTGTCTCTAGACTCTTGTATCTAGACTCTTGTCTCTTGCCTCTAGACTCTAGACTCTTGTCTCTTGCCTCTAGACTCTTGTCTCTTGTCTCTAGACTCTTGTATCTAGACTCTTGTCTCTTGCCTCGAGACTCTTGTCTCCTGTCTCTAGACTCTTGTCTCTTGTCTCTTGCCTCTAGACTCTTGTCTCTTGTCTCTAGACTCTTGTATCTAGACTCTTGTCTCTTGCCTCTAGACTCTTGTCTGTAGACAAAATGTTTGGTCTTTGTGCTGGCTAAGTATAATTAACTGAAGTTGTTTACTCTGCATTTACTCATCCTCTCTGCATCCGCTTCCTCCCTTTTTAATGATCCCACAATGACATAGTTTAGGGTCATAGTACTGTATACATCTACTTTATAGGATTTTGGGGGAGTTTTCTCTGGTGGGGGGGAAGAGGGAGCAGTCAGGGGACAGAGGATACATGTAGAGTTGGCTCAGGAGGGTAAGTGGTTTGAGGAGTTAGCCAGGTACTTCGGTCAACTCTGAGTTCATCTCGGGATAACTGGCACCACGAAAGTAGCTCACCTTTTAGCTAGGTACATTTCTATGGCAACAAATCCTTCAGAACTAACCTGCTGCTGGGCAGGCTAACTCAGAGGATAACTCTGTTTATCCTGCATTCAGAACTAACCTGCTGCTGGGCAGGCTAACTCAGGGATAACTCTGTGTATCCTGCATTCAGAACTAACCTGCTGCTGGGCAGGCTAACTCAGGGATAACTCTGTTTATCCTGCATTCAGAACTAACCTGCTACTGGGCAGGCTAACTCAGGGATAACTCTGTTTATCCTGCATTCAGAACTAACCTGCTGCTGGGCAGGCTAACTCAGGGATAACTCTGTTTATCCTGCATTCAGAACTAACCTGCTGCTGGGCAGGCTAACTCAGGGATAACTCTGTTTATCCTGCATTCAGAACTAACCTGCTGCTGGGCAGGCTAACTCAGGGATAACTCTGTTTATCCTGCATTCAGAACTAACCTGCTGCTGGGCAGGCTAACTCAGGGATAACTCTGTTTATCCTGCATTCAGAACTAACCTGCTACTGGGCAGGATAACTCAGGGATAACTCTGTTTATCCTGCATTCAGAACTAACCTGCTACTGGGCAGGCTAACTCAGGGATAACTCTGTTTATCCTGCATTCAGAACTAACCTGCTGCTGGGCAGGCTAACTCAGTGATAACTCTGTTTATCCTGCATTCAGAACTAACCTGCTGCTGGGCAGGCTAACTCAGTGATAACTCTGTTTATCCTGCATTCAGAACTAACCTGCTACTGGGCAGGCTAACTCAGGGATAACTCTGTTTATCCTGCATTCAGAACTAACCTGCTACTGGGCAGGCTAACTCAGGGATAACTCTGTTTATCCTGCATTCAGAACTAACCTGCTGCTGGGCAGGCTAACTCAGTGATAACTCTGTTTATCCTGCATTCAGAACTAACCTGCTGCTGGGCAGGCTAACTCAGTGATAACTCTGTTTATCCTGCATTCAGAACTAACCTGCTGCTGGGCAGGCTAACTCAGGGATAACCCTGTTTATCCTGCATTCAGAACTAACCTGCTACTGGGCAGGCTAACTCAGAGGATAACTCTGTTTATCCTGCATTCAGAACTAACCTGCTACTGGGCAGGCTAACTCAGGGATAACTCTGTTTATCCTGCATTCAGAACTAACCTGCTACTGGGCAGGCTAACTCAGGGATAACTCTGTTTATCCTGCATTCAGAACTAACCTGCTGCTGGGCAGGCTAACTCAGGGATAACTCTGTTTATCCTGCATTCAGAACTAACCTGCTGCTGGGCAGGCTAACTCAGTGGATAACTCTGTTTATCCTGCATTCAGAACTAACCTGCTGCTGGGCAGGCTAACTCAGTGATAACTCTGTTTATCCTGCATTCAGAACTAACCTGCTGCTGGGCAGGCTAACTCAGGGATAACTCTGTTTATCCTGCATTCAGAACTAACCTGCTACTGGGCAGGCTAACTCAGGGATAACTCTGTTTATCCTGCATTCAGAACTAACCTGCTGCTGGGCAGGCTAACTCAGGGATGATTCTGTTTATCCTGCATTCAGAACTAACCTGCTACTGGGCAGGCTAACTCAGGGATAACTCTGTTTATCCTGCATTCAGAACTAACCTGCTGCTGGGCAGGCTAACTCAGGGATGATTCTGTTTATCCTGCATTCAGAACTAACCTGCTGCTGGGCAGGCTAACTCAGGGATAACTCTGTTTATCCTGCATTCAGAACTAACCTGCTACTGGGCAGGCTAACTCAGTGGATAACTCTGTTTATCCTGCATTCAGAACTAACCTGCTGCTGGGCAGGCTAACTCAGGGATAACTCTGTTTATCCTGCATTCAGAACTAACCTGCTGCTGGGCAGGCTAACTCAGAGGATAACTCTGTTTATCCTGCATTCAGAACTAACCTGCTGCTGGGCAGGCTAACTCAGTGGATAACTCTGTTTATCCTGCATTCAGAACTAACCTGCTGCTGGGCAGGCTAACTCAGGGATAACTCTGTTTATCCTGCATTCAGAACTAACCTGCTGCTGGGCAGGCTAACTCAGGGATAACTCTGTTTATCCTGCATTCAGAACTAACCTGCTGCTGGGCAGGCTAACTCAGAGGATAACTCTGTTTATCCTGCATTCAGAACTAACCTGCTGCTGGGCAGGCTAACTCAGGGATAACTCTGTTTATCCTGCATTCAGAACTAACCTGCTACTGGGCAGGCTAACTCAGGGATAACTCTGTTTATCCTGCATTCAGAACTAACCTGCTACTGGGCAGGCTAACTCAGGGATAACTCTGTTTATCCTGCATTCAGAACTAACCTGCTACTGGGCAGGCTAACTCAGTGAATAACTCTGTTTATCCTGCATTCAGAACTAACCTGCTACTGGGCAGGCTAACTCAGGGATAACTCTGTTTATCCTGCATTCAGAACTAACCTGCTGCTGGGCAGGCTAACTCAGGGATAACTCTGTTTATCCTGCATTCAGAACTAACCTGCTACTGGGCAGGCTAACTCAGGGATAACTCTGTTTATCCTGCATTCAGAACTAACCTGCTGCTGGGCAGGCTAACTCAGGGATAACTCTGTTTATCCTGCATTCAGAACTAACCTGCTACTGGGCAGGCTAACTCAGAGGATAACTCTGTTTATCCCGAATTAAGTGTTTGTTTGTGATGTTTTGTGTTACAGTTTTTAAGAAGGATGTATAGATTTTTGTAATACATTTGAATTTGTATCCTTCAAAATGCATGGAATTTCATTTGCATATATATTTTTTTAACAAATATATATTTTTGTATGAAGTGTCTGAGCGCCGAGTTAAGGGCCATTCCTCCCTCTTGCAAAGATTGTGTTATCATCCCTTTCATTCGAGGAAGACAACTGATTAGACTTAAATATTTTATGAATCCCCTTCCCAAAAAGTATAAAAAAATGTAGGAAGTAGAGCTCAGTTTCCATCTCATGTTGTGGGCAGTGTGCACATAGCCTGTTTTCTCTTGAGAGCCAGGTCTGCCTTCAGCGGCCTTTCTCAATAGCAAGGCAATGCTCACTGAGTCTGTACATAGTCAAAGCTTTCCTTAATTTTTGGGTCAGTCACAGTTGTCAGGTATTCTGCCACTGTGTACTCTCTGTTCAGGGCCAAATAGCATTCTAGTTTGGTCAGTTTTTTTGTAAATTCTTTCCAATGTGTCAAGTAATTATCTTTTTGTTTTCTTATGATTCGGTTGGGTCTAATTGTGTTGCTGTCCTGGGGCTCTGTGGGGTGTGTTTGTGTTTGTGAACAGAGCCCCAGGACCAGCTTACTTATGGGGCTCTTATCCAGGTTAATCTCTCTCTCTCTCTCTCTCTCTCTCTCTCTCTCTCTCTCTCTCTCTCTCTCTCTCTCTCTCTCTCTCTCTCTCTCCCCCTGTCTTTCTCTCTCTGTCTCTCTCTCTCTCTCTCTCTCTCTCTCTCTCTCTCTCTCTCTCTCTCTCTCTCTCTCTCTCTCTCTCTCTCTCTCTCTCTCTCTCTCTCCTTTTCTCCCAACCCCCCCCCTCTCCCCCTCTCAGAGTTGCATGGGAGGAACAGTTCCAGTGTGTTCTGGGACCGGGGTGTGAGTGGGGGTTACCAGGCCCTGCTGCTGGATGAGGACCGTGGCTGGCTGCTGGTGGGAGGAAGAGACCACGTCTACCTGCTGCACTCTAACAGTCTGGCTCTACCTACACGCACGGTCAGTACCTTACTACCTGGTCAGTACCTTACTACCTGGTCAGTACCTTACTATCTACCTGGTCAGTACCTTACTACCTGGTCAGTACCTTACTACCTGGTCAGTACCTTACTATCTACCTGGTCAGTACCTTACTACCTGGTCAGTACCTTACTATCTACCTGGTCAGTACCTTACTATCTACCTGGTCAGTACCTTACTACCTGGTCAATACCTTACTATCTACCTGGTCAGTACCTTACTGTCTACCTGGTCAGTACCTTACTACCTACCTGGTTAATACCTTACTATCTACCTGGTCAGTACCTTACTACCTACCTGGTCAGTACCTTACCACCTACCTGGTCAGTACCTTACTACCTACCTGGTCAGTACCTTACTACCTACCTGGTCAGTACCTTACTACCTACCTGGTCAGTACCTTACTACCTACCTGGTCAGTACCTTACTGTCTACCTGGTTAATACCTTACTGTCTACCTGGTCAGTACCTTACTGTCTACCTGGTCAGTACCTTACTACCTACCTGGTCAGTACCTTACTATCTACCTGGTAAGTACATCACTACCTACCTGGTCAGTACCTTACTGTCTACCTGGTCAGTACCTTACTACCTACCTGGTCAGTACCTTACTGTCTACCTGGTCAGTACCTTACTACCTACCTGGTCAGTACCTTACTGTCTACCTGGTCAGTACCTCACTACCTACCTGGTCAGTACCTTACTACCTACCTGGTCAGTACCTTACTACCTACCTGGTCAGTACCTTACTATCTACCTGGTCAGTACCTTACTACCTACCTGGTCAGTACCTTACTACCTATCTGGTTAATACCTTACTGTCTACCTGGTCAGTACCTTACTGTTTACCTGGTCAGTACCTTACTGTCTACCTGGTCAGTACCTTACTGTCTACCTGGCCAGTACCTTACTGTCTACCTGGTCAGTACCTTACTACCTACCTGGTCAGTACCTTACTGTCTACCTGGTCAGTACCTTACTATCTACCTGGTCAGTACCTTACTACCTACCTGGTCAGTACCTTACTGTCTACCTGGTCAGTACCTCACTACCTACCTGGTCAGTACCTTACTACCTACCTGGTCAGTTCCTTACTACCTACCTGGTCAGTACCTTACTACCTACCTGGTCAGTACCTTACTATCTACCTGGTCAGTACCTTACTACCTACCTGGTCAGTACCTTACTGTCTACCTGGTCAGTACCTTACTGTCTACCTGGTCAGTACTTTACTGTCTACCTGGTCAGTACCTTACTGTCTACCTGGTCAGTACCTTACTGTCTACCTGGTCAGTACCTTACTGTCTACCTGGTCATTACCTTACTGTCTACCTGGTCATTACCTTACTGTCTACCTGGTCAGTACCTTACTACCTACCTGGTTAGTACCTTACTGTCTACCTGGTCAGTATCTTACTGTCTACCTGGTCAGTACCTCACTACCTACCTGGTCAGTACCTTACTACCTACCTGGTCAGTACCTCACTACCTACCTGGTCAGTACCTTACTACCTACCTGGTCAGTACCTTACTACCTACCTGGTCAGTACCGCCATGTCTACCTGGTCAGTACCTTACTACATACCTGGTCAGTACCGCCATGTCTACCTGGTCAGTACCTTACTATCTACATGGTCAGTACCTTACTGTCTACCTGGTCAGTACCTTACTGTCTACCTGGTCAGTACCTTACTACCTACCTGGTCAGTACCTTAATATCTACCTGGTCAGTACCTTACTATCTACATGGTCAGTACCTTACTGTCTACCTGGTCAGTACCTTACTGTCTACCTGGTCAGTACCTTACTGTCTACCTGGTCAGTACCTTACTACCTACCTGGTCAGTACCTTACTATCTACCTGGTTAATACCTTACTATCTACCTGGTCAGTACCTTACTACCTATCTGGTTAATACCTTACTGTCTACCTGGTCAGTACCTTACTACCTATCTGGTCAGTACCTTACTGTCTACCTGGTCAGTACCTTACTGTCTACCTGGTCAGTACCTTACTACCTATCTGGTCAGTACCTTACTGTCTACCTGGTCAGTACCTTACTGTCTACCTGGTCAGTACCTTACTGTCTACCTGGTCAGTACCTTACTGTCTACCTGGTCAGTACCTTACTACCTACCTGGTCAGTACCTTACTGTCTACCTGGTCAGTACCTTACTATCTACCTGGTCAGTACCTTACTGTCTACATGGTTAATACCTTACTACCTACCTGGTCAGTACCTTACTGTCTACATGGTTAATACCTTACTACCTACCTAGTTAATACCTTACTGTCTACCTGGTCAGTACCTTACTGTCTACCTGGTCAGTACCTTACTACCTATCTGGTCAGTACCTTACTGTCTACCTGGTCAGTACCTTACTGTCTACCTGGTCAGTACCTTACTGTCTACCTGGTCAGTACCTTACTGTCTACCTGGTCAGTACCTTACTGTCTACCTGGTCAGTACCTTACTGTCTACCTGGTCAGTACCTTACTGTCTACCTGGTCAGTACCTTACTACCTACCTGGTCAGTACCTTACTGTCTACCTGGTCAGTACCTTACTATCTACCTGGTCAGTACCTTACTACCTATCTGGTCAGTACCTTACTGTCTACATGGTTAATACCTTACTACCTACCTGGTTAATACCTTACTGTCTACCTGGTCAGTACCTTACTGTCTACCTGGTCAGTACCTTACTACCTACCTGGTCAGTACCTTACTGTCTACCTGGTCAGTACCTTACTATCTACCTGGTCAGTACCTTACTACCTACCTAGTTAATACCTTACTGTCTACCTGGTCAGTACCTTACTGTTTACCTGGTCAGTACCTTACTACCTATCTGGTCAGTACCTTACTGTCTACCTGGTCAGTACCTTACTGTCTACCTGGTCAGTACCTTACTGTCTACCTGGTCAGTACCTTACTACCTACCTGGTCAGTACCTTACTGTCTACCTGGTCAGTACCTTACTGTCTACCTGGTCAGTACCTTACTACCTACCTGGTCAGTACCTTACTGTCTACCTGGTCAGTACCTTACTATCTACCTGGTCAGTACCTTACTACCTATCTGGTCAGTACCTTACTGTCTACATGGTTAATACCTTACTACCTACCTGGTTAATACCTTACTGTCTACCTGGTCAGTACCTTACTGTCTACCTGGTCAGTACCTTACTACCTACCTGGTCAGTACCTTACTGTCTACCTGGTCAGTACCTTACTATCTACCTGGTCAGTACCTTACTACCTATCTGGTTAATACCTTACTGTCTACCTGGTCAGTACCTTACTACCTATCTGGTCAGTACCTTACTGTCTACCTGGTCAGTACCTTACTGTCTACCTGGTCATTATCTTACTGTCTACCTGGTCATTACCTTACTGTCTACCTGGTCATTACCTTACTGTCTACCTGGTCATTACCTTACTGTCTACCTGGTCAGTACCTTACTGTCTACCTGGTCAGTACCTTACTGTCTACCTGGTCAGTACCTTATTGTCTACCTGGTCAGTACCTTACTATCTACCTGGTTAATACCTTACTGTCTACCTGGTCAGTACCTTACTATCTACCTGGTCAGTACCTTACTGTCTACCTGGTCAGTACCTTACTGTCTACCTGGTCAGTACCTTACTGTCTACCTGGTCATTATCTTACTGTCTACCTGGTCATTACCTTACTGTCTACCTGGTCATTACCTTACTGTCTACCTGGTCATTACCTTACTGTCTACCTGGTCAGTACCTTACTATCTACCTGGTCAGTACCTTACTGTCTACCTGGTCAGTACCTTATTGTCTACCTGGTCAGTACCTTACTATCTACCTGGTTAATACCTTACTGTCTACCTGGTCAGTACCTTACTATCTACCTGGTCAGTACCTTACTGTCTACCTGGTCAGTACCTTACTACCTATCTGGTCAGTACCTTACTGTCTACCTGGTCAGTACCTTACTACCTATCTGGTCAGTACCTTACTATCTACCTGGTCAGTACCTTACTACCTATCTGGTCAGTACCTTACTGTCTACCTGGTTAATACCTTACAATCTCTCTTTCACCCTTTAAAAAAAATAAGTTCCTCCTTAACCGTGTTGTTGTTTTTTATTTTTATCTCCCAACAAAAACAAGAAGGAATTTCCTAAAATGATGAAATCCATCTCTAAGCCAAGTCAACACCCCTCCCTCTTTTAGATCTACTGGCCAGCTGCGACGGAACACGTTGAGCACTGCAGGCTGGCAGGGAAGAACCTGTCGGTAAGCAACAACAGCTTTCAAAGCCAGAGCAGCTATTTTTAAAGTAGGGCTCCCATGGTAGGGCTCCCATGGTAGGGCTCCCATGGTCAAAAGTAGTGCACTCTGTAGGAAATAAAAGGGGACCATTTGGGACTCATCCATGGATGAACAATGTAGTAACCTGGTATATTTATGTTTACCAATAGATGGCAGTATTGACTCAAGACGAGGGTTTGCTTCCCGCTATCCGTAGCTATTTCCTATGTCTGCCTATTTAACTAGGATTAAGAAAGCTTCAGGTAGTTTTAAGCCAGGTGCATAAGAGAATGTAATTCTAAGTTACAATTAAATACTAAACCGTACTTAAGTCTCATGAGTCGTAACTGTAAGAAGCCTTTAAGGATACTACAAACAACATGGTGTATTTTCCCACAATGCTGTTTAGGTGATCAGAGGCCTTATTTAGTAATCCTCTAGAATAGAGAACACAGGCACACTCATAGCATGTCATTTTGGACAAAGCCAAGCACCCATCATAGTGTGTAATTGAAACAAAGGCCTAAAGTTTGAGGTTGTCTACTTTATTTAAAGCCATGACATTATTTTCTGGAACTTTCCAAGCTGTTTAAAGGCACAGTTAACTTAGTGTATGTAAGCTTCTGACCCACTGGAATTGTGATACAGTGAATTATAAGTGAAATAATCTGTCTGTAAACAATTGCTGGGAAAATTACTTGTGTCATGCACAAAGTAGATGTCCTAACCGACTTGCCAAGACTGTACTCGACCTGACTTGGCGTGTCGTTTGCATTAACGCCATCGAGCACAACGACAGCGTCGTTTGCATTGTTTGGGGTATACCGGAAGGACATTCATTTCCAAATGGAACACTACGTTTTCCCTTGCAGCATTGCGTTGCAGAGGCAGTTGCAGTGCGTCCTGTGCGGTGCGTTGGACTGACAGAACGTACGTGTCAAACTGTAGGCCGTAGACGGCTTGACAGAAATGAAAGCAGAAGGTGAATGTTGTAACTGTTGTTACGTACGTGTCCAGATGATGCTGCGTTATATTTTACGCCACGACGCTGCCGGTGTGTTCAAGGTGTAACACATTCAACCAACAACCAGAGGGGCCAAGTGATTCTACTCTGACTATGTTCAATATATTCTTAGTTGATTTCTTCATAAATATTTAGCCTTTTGGCAAATTCTTTGAAAGATAGTGTAACGGATGTGAAATGGCTAGCTAGTTAGCGGTGGCGCTCGCTAATGGCCTTTCAGTCGGTGACGTCACTTGCTCTGAGACCTTGAAGTAGTGGTTCCCCTTGCTCTGCAAGGGCCGCGGCTTTTGTGGAGCGATGGGTAACGATGCTTCGTGGGTGACTGTTGTTGATGTGTGCAGAGGGTCCCTGGTTCGCGCCCGTGTCGGGGCGAGGGGACGGACTAAAGTTTAACTGTTACAATAGCAAAGTGTTAATCAGGTTGGTGGGTTGAAGCACGAGTACAGGTTTTAGAATGATCATGTTTCAACTCCGTTAACTATGGCTGTAATGTATATGTGCATGTTTGTTATGTATCTTTACAGTGAGTGTAAATCCTAATATTGTGTTTTGTTTCAGACTGACTGCGCCAACTACGTGCGTCTCCTCCAGCCCTTCAATAAGACTCATGTGTACGTCTGTGGCACCGGGGCCTACCACCCACAATGCACCTACATAGACCTGGGACGCAGCATTGAGGTGAGAAGGTGGAAGGATGGAGACAGGCTCTGTTCCACTCTCTCTTACTAAACTAAACTCTGACTTGTCATCTCTCTTTTTGTTGCCTTTGACGGATCCCAGAGAGAGATAGAAAGAGAGACTCAATCCGACTTTCTTTTTCCTAAAATACCATCAAATCTTTATTGAGATGTATTGTCTCAGTCAACAGGTTTTATTGTTTTGTGACGATCGTTCTAAAACAGTAACAGTTGGAGAATCTGTCCATTCACCTTTCTGACAAAATTCTGACTTGTCAACTCTCTTTGTTTTTGGCTCTGATGGATCCACAGGTGGTTGGTGAAAAGTAGACTAAACACTTGATGTAAATCCCGCTGTCTACACACAACACAGCTACTATGTTACAGATATCAACACACTGCTGTGTGATCTCAAAATATCTACTGTGGGCTCACTCACTGTTGCCTCTTTTGACTTGTTCCTCTTGGCCTCTTCAGAGCGCAAGGCGTCCATTCACCTCACAGATTTAACTTCTGTGTGTGTGGGGGGGGGGGGGGGGGGGGGGGGGGGTCACGGCTTATTCATGTTACTGTGGAGGTTGAGATGGTTCTCTGGTGTTAAGGAGGGTTAATAATATTACTGTGGAGGTTGAATATGGTTCTCTGGTGTTAAGGAGGGTTAATACTGTTACTGTGGAGGTTGAGATGGTTCTCTGGTGTTAAGGAGGATTAATACTGTTACTGTGGAGGTTAAGATGGTTCTCTGATGTTAAGGAGGGTTAATAATGTTACTGTGGAGGTTGAGATGGTTCTCTGTGTGTCCTAGGAGCCATCGTTCCACCTGCTGAGCCATGCTGTGGAGTCTGGACGGGGGAAATGCCCCTTTAGTCCACGGGAACCCTTCACCGCCAGGCTCACTGGTAAGTCATACATGTTATATAGTAAAATATGGAAATGAAATGGAGACCCTTAAATCGAAAATGACTTCCACAACTGTCAACGCTGACTGAGACACATGCTGTACCTTTACAACAAAAACAAAACAGGAAATTTGCAGTTTCACATGTTGATCTTACATTTCACATGTGAAACCATATTTGATCATTTACAGTGTTTAATTTAGCGTTCATATGTTAACACCACCTTTTCACATGTGAGGAGAATAACATGTTTTCACTTCACATGTGAATTGCAAGTTCACAGGTGAAAAACCATCACATGTGAATTGCAAGTTCACATGTGAAAAACAATCACATGTGAAAACCCCATTTGCAGTTTCACATGTGAGAAAACTCCATTTGATCATCACGTCACCAGAATCAAACCCTCGATATTTATTCTGGTCAGTACCTTACTACCTACCTGGTCAGTACCTTACTATCTACCTGGTATTACTCATCGTGCACTTTCACCACCCTGTGAAGTTCATCGTAACTAATTTCCTCTGTAGCCTAATAAACTGCACGGTTTCCTGATGAGTCATAGTGGGAGAACCACACACCATGTCATCGCGTGACTCCATGTTTACTTTGATATTTGCGTATAAAGGCATTTCCACTGCCTATTTCTCGCAATTAAGTAATTAATTTTACCGACACAAAAAGATCCCACGATATAGAACTAACAAATTATCTGCTTTGGCTCTAAAATGGTTTTATGTGTAAATATGAACCACTGTAATTATATATATTTTAGAAGTTGCTAATTGCTAACATCTAGCTAGCTTAGTGATAGGCGATAGCTAGTTTTCCATTTCGTCCTAGCTACCTATTTTTAAAATTCTGTTATTGTTAGCTAGCTGTCCATACATTTTTGTTCCATTTAATACACAGGCCTAAAAAGGGATTTAAATGTATTTGAAAATGTGTGAATGTGTTTGCTTTTGGATTGAATGTAAACGGATACCTTTTCTATAAAGAGATTATATTGAATTAGGGCTGTCAAAAGTTTTAATCCGTTAACTCTATTTTTTATCATTTTAGTGCACACATATTTTTTTAATCATGATTAATCGTATTGTCTGAAAGCGTTAAAGATACACTGAAAACATCCAAAATACATAATCTATACATCTAAAAACAACAAAGCGATGTCAAAACAAGTTGATGTCGAGGTTAAAGAAAGTGAGCTTCATCAATTTACCAGATTTTTTTCTAATTGTTACTTTATCAAGCTCAATTACAGCTCAACTTCATAAAATTCTGAATTTGCGATTAGTCGTGATTACTCACAACATATCCTGAGATTATATCGACATTTTTTTAAACATTTGACAGACCTATTTTGAACAGTCAATATTCTGACATTGAAAGATAACCCAGTGTTGACCCTCTTGGTCTAATGGTCAAGACGTTGGAAGCCCAGGTTCTAGGTTCTGCCCGTTTACAAAAGCACACGTGATCCTTAGAATATCACATGTGAAATGTTTGAGAAACCATATGTCTGAGTCATGTGACAAATGTTTCTTATTTTTCTTTCACGTGATGAATTTTTTTCTTCATGTGATTTGTTTGTACATGTGTCCGAAAACAACAGTTTTTTGTGCATGTGTTAATTTCAAGCGATTTTTTTCATTTTTTTTTTTTTTTTTTGTAAGGGTATATTCAGTATACATGTTGCTCATGCAGGAATCAAACCCACCCTACCAGTCTTTATGAGACTCTTCAGAAATAGTGTGACCAGGAAGGGAACCAGGAAGGGAACTAGGAAGGGAACCAGGAAGGGAACCAGGAAGGGAACTAGGAAGGGAACAGGAAGGGAACCAGGAAGGGAACCAGGAAGGGAACTAGGAAGGACTCTAGGAAGGGAACCAGGAAGGGAACCAGGAAGGGAACTAAGAAGGGAACTAAGAAGGGAACTAGGAAGGGAACCAGGAAGGGAACTAGGAAGGGAACCAGGAAGGGAACCAGGAATGGAACCAGGAAGGGAACCAGGAAGGGAACTAGGAAGGGAACAAGGAAGGGAACCAGGAAGGGAACTAGGAAGGGAACTAGGAAGGGAACTAGGGAAGGGAACCAGGAAGGGAACCAGGAAGGGAACCAGGAAGGGAACTAGGAAGGGAACCAGGAAGGGAACTAGGAAGGGAACTAGGAGGGGAACCAGGAAGGGAACTAAGAAGGGAACCAGGAAGGGAACTAGGAAGGGAACCAGGAAGGGAACCAGGAAGGGAACTAGGAAGGGAACCAGGAAGGGAACCAGGAAGGGAACTAGGAAGGGAACCAGAAAGGGAACCAGGAATGGAACCAGGAAGGGAACTAGGAAGGGAACCAGGAAGGGAACCAGGAAGGGAACTAGGAAGGGAACCAGGAAGGGAACCAGGAAGGGAACTAGGAAGGGAACCAGGAAGGGAACCAGGAAGGGAACCAGGAAGGGAACTAGGAAGGGAACCAGGAAGGGAACCAGGAAGGGAACCAGGAAGGGAACTAGGAAGGGAACCAGGAAGGGAACCAGGAAGGGAACCAGGAAGGGAACCAGGAAGGAAACTAGGAAGGGAACCAGGAAGGGAACCAGGAAGGGAACTAGGAAGGGAACGAGTGAACAACATGATTTAGTTCTCATGTAGTTTTGAAGTGGACTTCAATCCCAGCGGACCTCAGTACATAAAACATATGATTCATAATTACAAGCTGCTCTGGGCTTTTCTAGGATTGTGATGCAAGATCCAAAAGCATCAGCTGAGTTCAATACTCACACAGGCCATATATTAACCGGTATATAAACAATATACTGTCAAAAATATATGACAGACAATATATTTCATAACAATATATTTTGAACATGTTTGTCTGTTGCGTTAGGATATATCTGCACACTGAGTACTGAGGTTATAGTTTCCAAAATAATGAAACCCTCCCTAATTACTCTCAGCCTTGTAAACCAGACTGATCTCTGTGTTCAGCCATTTACTTCCGTTTAGAAAAATACATTATAAAGATGTAACAGAGATAAACTCAGCAAAAAACGAAACGTCACTTTTTTAGGACTCTGTCTTTCAAAGATAATTAGTAAAAATCCAAATAACTTCACAGATCTTCATTATAAAAAGTTTAAACACTGTTTCCCATGTTTGTTCAATAAATAATAAACAATTAATGAACATGCACCCGTGGAACGGTCATTAAGACACTAACAGCTTACAGACGGTAGGCAATTAAGGTCACAGTTATGAAAACGTAGGACATTAAAGAGGCCTTTCTACAGACTCTGAAAAACACCAAAAGAAAGATGCCCAGGGTTCCTGCTCATCTGCGTGAACGTGCCTTAGGCATGCTGCAAGGAGGCATGAGGACCACAGATGTGTCCGGGGCAATAAATGGCAATGTCCGTATGGTGAGACGCCTAAGACAGCGCTACAGGGAGACAGGACGGACAGCTGATCATCCTCTCAGTGGCAGACCACGTGTAACAACACCTGCACAGGATCGGTACATCTGAACATCTCACCTGCGGGACAGGTACAAGATGGCAACAACAACTGCCTGAGTTACACCAGGAACGCACAATCCCTCCATCAGTGCTCAGACTGTCCGCAATAGGCTGAGAGAGGCTGGACAGGGCTTGTAGGTCTGTTGTAAGGTAGGTTCTCACCAGACATCACCGGCAACAACGTTGCCTATGGGCACAAACCCACCGTCGTTGGACCAGACAGGACTGGCTAAAAGTGCTCTTCACTGATGAGTCGCGGTTTTGTCTCACCAGGGGTAATGGTCGGATTCACGTTTATCGTCAAAGGAATGAGCGTTACACTGAGGCCTGTACTCTGGAGCGGGATCGTTTTGGAGGTGCAGGGTCCGTCATGGTCTGGGGCGGTGTGTCACAGCATCATCGGACTGAGCTTGTTGTCATTGCAGGCAATCTCAACGCTGTGCGTTACAAGGAACACATCCTCCTCCCTCATGTGATACCCTTCCTGCAGGCTCATCCTGACATGACCCTCCAGCATGACAATGCCACCAGCCATACTGCTCGTTTTGTGCGTGATTTTCTGCAAGACAGAAATGTCAGTGTTCTGCCATGGCCAGCGAAGAGCCCGGGATCTCAATAACATTGAGCACATCTGGGACCTGTTGGATCGGAGGGTGAGGGCTAGGGCCATTCCCCCCAGAAATGTCTGGGAACTTGCAGGTGCCTTGGTGGAAGAGTGGGGTAACATCTCACAGCATGAACTGGCAAATCTGGTGCAGTCCACGAGGAGGAGATGCACTGCAGTACTTAATGCAGCTGGTGGCCACACCAGACACTGACTGTTACTTTTGATTTTGACCCCCCAACCCCCCCCCCCCCCTTTGTTCAGGGACACATTATTCAATTTCTGTGAGTCACATGTCTGTGGAACTTGTTCAGTTTATGTCTCAGTTGTTGAATCTTGTCATGTTCATACAAATATTTACACATGTTAAGTTTGCTGAAAATAAATGCAGTTGACAGTGAGAGGACGTTTTTTATTTAATAAGTTTATGTATTTGTGTTTTCTTACGTTAAACCCCTTCCCTTTCTCACCTGCAGATGGAGATTTGTATGCCGGGACATCAGTGGATTTCATGGGCACCAACACAGCTATATTCCGTACCTCTGTGCACAGCAGCAAACAACACTATATACGCACTGAGGCCTACCAGGACCACTGGCTCAATGGTGAGACAGACAGCTATACTGCGTACCTCTATTCATAGCAGCAAACAACACTATATACGCACTGAGGAAATCTCCAAGACTGCAGTGAATTAATGAGTAGAAGTTACGTCCTCATCATGATATCCTTTGTTTCATTCCACGCAGAGCCAGAGTTTGTGGGTTCCTTCTCTATCCCAGACACACACAGTGTGGACGATGACAAAGTCTATATCTTCTTCAAGGAGACAGCTGTAGAGTCCAGCCAGTGGGACAAGAGGGTTTACAACAGAGTGGCACGCGTCTGCAAGGTGAGGGGGATGATATGACGATATGGAGAACAGATACTGTAGTAACTTTAGCCCAACACCTAGCCACCTCATCTAGAGGTTTCAGACCTCTTGTCGTAACAGTTGAGGTGTTGGCTTGACAGTCACTGGATTAAGTCCCTGTTCGGACTACTGTATATATCCCGGATATGGAGAACGGATATATACTGTAGGGAATTTGTCCCAACACCTAGCGACCTCGTCAAGAGTTTTCAGACCTCTTGGCGTAACGGTTGGGGCTACTCCCTGAATTCGCTACAATATTATCACAAAGGGCTTAATGGAAGATCCTACAGTAATAGATCCTACAGTAATAGATCCTACTGTAATAGATCCTACAGTAATATATCCTATAGTAATATATCCTACAGTAATAGATCTTACAGTAATAGATCTTACAGTAATAGATCTTACAGTAATAGATCCTACAGTAATAGATCCTACGGTAATATATCCTACGGTAATAGATCCTACAGTAATAGATCTTACAGTAATAGATCCTACAGTAATATATCCTACAGTAATAGATCCTACAGTAACAGCAGAGCCTACAATAATAGATCCTACAGTTATATATCCTACAGTTATAGATCCTACAGTAACATATCATACAGTAACATATCCTACATTAACAGATCCTACAGTAACAGCAGAGCCTACAATAATAGATCCTACAGTTATATATCCTACAGTAATAGATCTTACAGTTATATATCCTACAGTTATAGATCCTACAGTAATAGATCCTACAGTAATAGATACTACAGTAATATATCCTACAGTAATAGATCCTACAGTAATATATTCTACAGTAACAGCAGAGCCTACAGTTATAGATCCTACAGTAATAGATCCTACAGTAATAGATCCTACAGTAACACAGTAATATATCCTACAGTAATATATCCTACAGTAACAGCAGAGCCTACAGTAATATATCCTACAGTAATATATCCTACAGTAATAGATCCTACAGTAATAGATCCTACAGTAACAGCAGAGCCTACAATGTCTGATTTGACTGATATTAGTGAGACTAAAAGCACCCAATTGAAAGTGATGTAGATGTTGGTTTCATGTCCGATCTCCTCCTCTGTGTGTCCCGTTAGAATGACGTTGGAGGGAAGAGGAGTCTGATTAACCGTTGGAGTACGTTCCTCAAGGCCCGTCTGGTGTGTTCCGTACCAGGACCTGTTGGACTGGACACACAATTTGACGAGCTAGGTATGTTTTTAATTTACATACTGCCCGGCTGAGTTGATGTTTAATGTACCAACAAATGAGTGCACTCTGTTTAGCTGCAAGGTTTAACGTTCTAATTTTGATTGCCAACATTTCAGTAGAATTACCAATGACTACTGGTACCATAACCTTGAAAGGAGTATACATCATTATGTTTGCCTAATAAGGCCTTAGTTTTTTCAATGATCTCTGTTTCAATGATCTCTGTTTCCATGATCTCTGTTTCCATGATCTCTGTTTCCATGATCTCCGTTTCGACGATCTCCGTTTCGACGATCTCCGTTTCGACGATCTCCGTTTCCCCACTGTGTGTGTGTTTCAGAGGATGTCTTCATGCTGGAGACCAAAGACTCCCAGAACCCCATCATCTATGGAGTGTTCTCCACCTCCAGGTGAGTTTGGGCTTTTAAACCCAACAAAACACGACGACAGTATGATTCAAAATTACAGAGTATGGTCGGATAAGACAAATGTGTTAAATGATTCGATAACTGAATATTTGGTCTGACTAGAAAATAACCAGCTTTTCATCTTCTCGGTGAGAAACACCTGAAAAAGACAATAGAAAGTTGAGAGGATGTTAAAGGGATGTTTTCCTCTTCCTACACGTGTACACTCCCACCACCCGGTACGTGCACACTCCTTCCCAGTGCTGCAGTGACCCCCAGGGGTTAGGGGTTACACAGGGGTCAGGGTTGTAGAGGCTCGGCTGGTTGTGTTATTGTAACCCACCGGATCCACGTTAACAATCACTTCCTTCTCTCTTCTCTACCCTTCTCTCTACTCTCTCTTCTCCACCCTCCTCTCTTTCTCTCTCTCTTCCCCACTCTCCTCTCTCTCTCTCTCTCTCTCTCTCTCTCTCATCTCCACTCGCCTCTCTCTCTCATCTCCACTCGCCTCTCCCCCCCCCTCTCTCTCTTCTCTCCCT
Source organism: Salvelinus fontinalis (assembly GCF_029448725.1). Classification (NCBI taxonomy): domain Eukaryota; kingdom Metazoa; phylum Chordata; class Actinopteri; order Salmoniformes; family Salmonidae; genus Salvelinus; species Salvelinus fontinalis. Next base: position 68,200,121 of record NC_074667.1, read on the forward strand.
TAGTTCTGTATTCAGAGGGTCAGCAGTGTGTGTCTACTCCATGGCCTCTATCAGGGCAGCCTTCAACGGTCCGTTCGCCCATAAGGAAGGGCCCGACTACCGCTGGGTGGAGTACAAGGGGAGGATCCCATATCCACGACCTGGCACTGTGAGTTCTCAGTAGGGACTGTCTGAGGGTTTGTTTAAGGAAGTGACAGACAGACGGACGGACGGATGGATAGATAGGGAAGCAGTGTCAAACAGACAGGAAGATAGACAGACAGACATAAAGTCCTGTGTGGCTCAGTTGGTAGAGGATGGCGTTTGCAACAGCAGGATCATGGATTTCATTTCCACTGGTGTCACCAAAAAATGTATGCACCTAAGTCGCTTTGAATAAAAATGTAAACAGCTTATGTACGGTATTTATTAAAAAGATAAACAGACAGATTGCTAGCCAGGCAGGCAGTCAGACAGACAGGCAACATGTGTTGATTAAAATAAGATGATAGAGCTGCTGGGAGCTAACTGCTGGCAGGTTGTCTGAACACCTCGGCTATGAGTTCTCCTGGGTAAGCTGTAACTTGTCAGCCAAAGACTTCAGGGGAATGTTTAATATGTTTTAGTGCTCTGTCTGAACTGGCATGCCGCGCTGTTATTATAGTCCCCCCCCCCCCCCCCGTTAGAGAACACTACAGGCAGGGGAGCGGCTCCTTGAATGTGCTAGATTACCACACACACACACACACACATAGTTCCTTGAATGTGGTTGATTATCGCTAGGGTCAGGGATGTCAGTGTTTTTGTGGTTACATGATTAAAACTGACGTGAAACTCGCTTCACATTGTCCGGTTTAGTTACAACTCCTGATTAGAGTCACTGAACAGCTTCACATCGTCCGGTTTAGTTACAACCCCTGATTAGAGTCACTGAACAGCTTCACATCGTCCGGTTTAGTTACAACCCCTGATTAGAGTCACTGAACAGCTTCACATCGTCCGGTTTAGTTACAACCCCTGATTAGAGTCATTGAACAGCTTCACATCGTCCGGTTTAGTTACAACCCCTGATTAGAGTCACTGAACAGCTTCACATCGTCCGGTTTAGTTACAACCCCTGATTAGAGTCACTGAACAGCTTCACATCGTCCGGTTTAGTTACAACCCCTGATTAGAGTCACTGAACAGCTTCACATCGTCCGGTTTAGTTACAACCCCTGATTAGAGTCACTGAACAGCTTCACATCGTCCGGTTTAGGTACAACCCCTGATTAGAGTCACTGAACAGCTTCACATCGTCCGGTTTAGTTACAACTCCTGATTAGAGTCACTGAACAGCTTCACATCGTCCGGTTTAGTTACAACCCCTGATTAGAGTCACTGAAAAAGCTTCACATCGTCCGGTTTAGTTACAACCCCTGATTAGAGTCACTGAACAGCTTCACATCGTCCGGTTTAGTTACAACTCCTGATTAGAGTCACTGAACAGCTTCACATCGTCCGGTTTAGTTACAACCCCTGATTAGAGTCACTGAACAGCCCACAGTGATATAGAGTAATAGCAGCCACATTTAAAAGGAAATAAAGATAGTCCAATTGAGGTGCTTAAATTTTTTTTTAACTAGGCAGTCAGGGGCCTCCCGGGTGGCGCAGTGGTCTAAGACACTGCATCGCAGTGTTAGCTGTGCCACCAGAGATTCTGGGTTCGAGCCCAGGCTCTGTCGCAACCGGCCGCGACCGAGAGGTCCATGGGGCGACACACGATTGGCCCAGCGCCGTCCGGGTTAAGGAGGGTTTGGCTTGCAGGGATATCCTTGTCTCATCGCACACTAGTGACTCCTGTGGCGGGCCGGGCGCAGTGCACACTGACCAGGTTGCCAGGTGCACGGTGTTTCCTCCGACACATTGGTGCGGCTGGCTTTGTTAAGAAGCAGTGCGGGTTGGTTGGGTTGTGATTCGGAGGACGCACGGCTCTCGACCTTCGCCTCTCCCGAGTCCGTACGGGAGTAGCAGTGATGAGACAAGACTGTTACTACTACCAATTGGATACCACGAAATTGGGGAGAAAATAAGGGGTAAAAATAAATAAATAAATAAAATAAAAACTAGGCAAGTCAGTTACGAACAAATTCTTATTTACAATGATGTCCTACCGGGGAACAGTGCCTTGTTCAGCGGTAGAACAACATATTTGTACCTTTTCAGCTCAGGGATTCGATCCAACCTTTCAGTTACTGGCCCAACAGTCTTACCACCTACCATACTTCCACAATGGTACTCATGCTTGTCATATCCAGCACTAAGGCCTACACTCTCTACATCAGTACAATTCTTTCAGTATGATAGGTGGGAAATGACATCATCTCTGATAACTTAAAGACCCAACGCTGTCAAAAACGTGTTTTTTTCTGTGTTTTATATACGTAGACTGAGTGAACAAAGCATTAGGAACACGTTCCACAGCAATGCTGGCCAATGTTGACTCCAATGCTTCCCACAGTTGTGTTGAGTTTGCTGGATGTCCTTTGGGCGGGGGGACCATTCTTGGGGGAAACCCAGCAGCGTTGCAGTTCTTGACACAAACCGGTGCACCTGGTACCTACTACCATACCCTGTCCAAAGGCACTTAAATATTTTGTCTTGCTCCTTCACCCTCTAAATGGCACACATACACATACACATACGAAGAAGCAGGGTGTTCCATGATGTCATATCCTGTGTTTAATCAATTGGTTGCTTACTGTGTAATCTGCATTGCCATTGGCTAGTTATGACTGGTTAATCATTTTGTTTTTGTCATGATTGGAATTGTATGTCTCAATTGGCTTAAAAATCATTATCTAACCCGTCTCCTCCCCTTCATCTACACTGATTGAAGTGGATTTAACATTTGACATCAATAAGGGATCATAGCTTTCACCTGGTCAGTCTGTGTCATGGAAAGATCAGGTGTTCCTAATATGTTGTACACTCCGTGTATATTTCCACACTATGAGGTTGGAATAATACTGTGAAAATTAGATAAAGAGCTGTTGGAAAAGACTGCCTGAAATCTATTGTCGTGGGAGGGAGTTTTGGCCTTCCCTAGTGACATCACTATGGGGTAAATTATACTGAACAAAAATATAAACGCAACATGTAAAGCGTTGGTCCCATGTTTCATGAGCTGAAATAAAAGGTCCCAGAAATGTTCCATAATGTAACGATCGTCCTGGGAAGAAGGAGTGGACCAAAACGCAGCGTGGGAAGTGTTCATGTTAGTTTAATAAACTGAACACTGAAATAACAAAAACACCAACGAGAGTAAACGAAACAGTCCTGTCTGGTGCAGACACCAAGACAGAAAACAACTACCCACAAAACACAGGTGGGAAAAGGGCTACCTAAGTATGGTTCTCAATCAGAGACAACGATAGACAGCTACCTCTGATTGAGAACCACACCCGGCCAAACACATAGAAATACACAACATAGAACAAAACATAGAATGCCCACCCCAACTCACACCCTGACCAACCAAAATAGAGACATAAAAAGGATCTCTAAGGTCAGGGCGTGACACATAAGCACATTGTTTACATCCCTGTTAGTGAGCATTTCTCCTTTGCCAAGATAATCCATCCACCTAACAGGTGTGGCATATCAAGAAGCTGATTAAACAGCATGATCATTACACAACTGCACCTTGTGCTGGGGACAATAAAATGCCACTCTAAAATGTGCAGTCTTGTCACACAACACAATGCCACAGACGTCTCAAGATTTAAGGGAGCGTGCACTTGGCACGCTGACTGCAGGAATGTTCACCAGAGCTGTTGCCAGAGAATTCAATGTTCATTTCTCTACCATAACCCGTCTCCAACGTGGTTTTGGAGAATTTGGCAGTACATCCAACCGGCCTCACATCCCCAAACCACGTGTAACCACGCCAACCCAGGACCTCCACATCCGGCTTCTTCACCTGCGGGATCGTCTGAGACCAGTCACCCGGACAGCTGATGAAACTGAGGAATATTTCTGTTTGTAAATAAAAAACCTTTTGTGGGGAAAAACTAATTTTGATTGCCCTGGCTCCCCAGTGGGTGGGCCTATGCCCTCCCAGGCCCAGTCATGGCTGAGCCCCTGCCCAGTCATGTGATAGCCATAGAGTAGGGCCTAATGAATTAATTTAAATTTACTGATTTCCTTATATGAACTGTAACTCAGTAAAATCGTTGAAATTATTGCATGTTGTGTTTTATATTTTTGTTTAGTATTTTGTATTTTGTTTAGTTAATAGACCAATGGTAGAACGTTTATTTTGATTGGCGATTTTCTTTTGCATTTATCAAGAGTCCCATTAGGAAGCCTGATTTCAGATGTGAATATGTAAACAAGAGTATTAGGGAAATCGTTATGCAAGGCACAGAATGTAAACGTTTAAATAGAACTATTGAATTAATATTAATATTCACAATACTCATATTATTGTGTGCACACTCCGTTCCGGTGTTGTACCGAATATATCCCCCTGACAGAATTCTCCCCCCTCGTCGCGTTCTTCATTGCTGCTAGTTGAGCTTTCTGCTCTTCCCTCTGTTGATAATTGGATATGGAGAAGGGTGAGCCGGTCAAGGATCAATTCAGACAAGGTGATAAATTGTATGACAAGCGACAGTTTAATTATGAGTAAAGATATCTGATACAGGCGTATGCGGTCTCGTTCCTTTAGCTCATAGAGAACCTCCAGAAAAAGCCCAGATAACAGAATGCATAGACATTTTATACAGCACAGAAAGTAGGTTGAGTCTGGAAGTTCTGGTTTTCTGGTTGGTCCTGATCAGGTTGTTGTCTTCTCAGATTGGTCCTGATGAGCTGGACGTCATCCTTCTGAGTCTTGCAGCAAAAGTTCTTTGTTACCAAATGTTCATCTAAAACAGGAGATTTGGTGTGTGCGCAGATGTTCCTATTTAATCAGTGTTTATGAAAGGTTTATGTCAGCCTTCTGTCCTTGGTTATGTGTGTGTCTCATTATCTCGTGAAATGCAGACCCGAACACTCTTGATCAAGGCCTTTCCTGCCACCAGCAGCATACCACCCTGCATACCACTGCTGGCTTGCTTCTGAAGCTAAGCAGGGTTGGTCCTGGTCAGTCCCTGGATGGGAGACCAGATGCTGCTGGAAGTGGTGTTGGAGGGCCAGTAGGAGGCACTCTTTCCTCTGGTCTAAAAAATATCCCAATGCCCCAGGGCAGTGATTGGGGACACTGTCCTGTATAGGGTTCCGTCTTTCGGATGGGACGTTAAACGGGTGTCCTGACTCTCTGAGGTCATTAAAGATCCCATGGCACTTATCGTAAGAGTAGGGGTGTTAACCCCGGTGTCCTGGCTAAATTCCCAATCTGGCCCTCAAACCATCATGGTCACCTAATAATCCCCAGTTTACAATTGGCTCATTCATCCCCCTCCTCTCCCCTGTAACTATTCCCCAGGTCGTTGCTGCAAATGAGAACGTGTTCTCAGTCAACTTACCTGGTAAAATAACGGTAAAATAACGGTAAAATAAAAAAATAGCAGTGTTTATGAAAGGTTTACGTCAGCCCTCTGTCCTTGGGTGTGTCTGTGGGTCTCTGTATATGTTTATAAGTTTGTGAGAAACCCTGTTTTAGAAAGAAGTTAGTTATAACAATGTAATAGCAATATGCTTGTGTTATTTTAAATGGTATTTATTACACCTCCGTTGTCAGTTTAGCCTACACTTCCCTGATCTTAGTAGCAGAAAGAATTTTTGTCTGCAGTTTTCGGTTTGGCTATTTGTTTCAAGTGTATGTGGCAGTTCTAGCTTGTATGGCGCCCTGGACGAATCCCCCCTCAGTGTCCGCCCCCGGCAAGATGCCGCCCGGGCGGCTGCCCATGTTGCCCCTACCTTTATGTTTAATATAACACACATACATTAATTATTCATTTCGGTTGTATTTGACTCTGATGTGTGCCACAGAAAGTATTTGACTCTAGCCACAAAATTAAGGAAATTAGAAGGGGGGGGGGGGGGTTCTGGCAGGGGGAGATTTCCGGCACAACACCGGCTATTGGTCAGTCGCCGGGATCTGCTCGTAACACCAGCCACTCTAGGCTCAACATGTCTGACACTGCTTGAACTTTGCCGGAGCCTACTACCGCACGTAGTGGTACTTTATTGAAAGATCGAAACCCTGTCACACTGAACGAGCCAAGATGTCCGACAATCATTAACGACCTACGACTTAGACCATGACGTGGACATTTTGTCTAGGACGTCAAAACTGAGGCATAAAACGGCTAAAATCGTTGTTCACTTCTGTTACTTCCCCTGCCTTGCATGCCTGTCATGTAGTTTTGATCAAACGTTCAAAAAAAGGCAACAGACAATTTAATATCACGCTTGCATAGTTAAAGCGGCAATCAGCAATTGAAACAATAACAAAGACTTTCCCACCCCTTTTTTGGGACAAAGTTGAGGGATGGGGCTGGAGAAATGTAACCACTATCAAATTAATAGACAGAGCTTTTGACCATGGCCAGACCATAAAATAAACATTTTAATTTCAAGGAATACTTCGGGATTTTGGCAATGAAGCCCTTTATCTTCTTCCTCAGAGTCAGATGAACTCACGGATCCAATGTGTATGTCTCTGCATCCAGTATGAAGGAAGTCAGAGTTAGTTTTGCGAAACCAATGCTAATGTTTGTCTATGGAGATTGCACGGCTGTTTGCTCGATTTTTATACACCTGTCAGCAACGGGAGTAGCTGAAATAGCCGAATCCACTAATTTGAAGGGTTGTCCACATATTTTTGTATATATAGTTTATCATTAATTGCTAAGTTTTTTTTTAAAAAGGCCCATTTAATAAATTATATCAATTTTCCCCTTTAATAAATTATAGCGCATGGTCTAAATAAAATAACAACTTGATGTGTTCTGTATGTCCTCTCCCCAGTGTCCCAGTGTGACCTACGACCCCCTCCACAAGTCTACGCGTGACTTCCCTGATGACGTAGTGAGTTTCATGAGGGGTCATCATCTGATGTGGGAACCCATCCTACCCGTCACCCGCCGCCCGGTCTTTACCCTTGTCAACGTATCCTACACCCTACGAAAGTTGGTGGTGGATAGGGTGGACGCTGCGGATGGCCAGTATGATGTACTACACCTGGGCACAGGTAAGAGAGTAATACTTATAGTATATAGTATGTACCTATCAGTAAGAGAGTGGGTCAATGTGCCCTGCACCCTACGCAGGGTAGTAAACGTGCCCTACACCCTACGCAGCATGGTAGTGGAGAGAGTGGATGCCGAGGATGAACAGTATGATGTCCTCTATCTAGGGACAGATACCAGATACCATTACAGTATAATGTCCTCTATCTAGGGACAGATACCAGATACCATTACAGTATAATGTCCTCTATCTAGGGACAGATACCATTACAGTATAATGTCCTCTATCTAGGAACAGATACCAGATACCATTACAGTATAATGTCCTCTATCTAGTAACAGATACCAGATACCATTACAGTATAATGTCCTCTATCTAGGGACAGATACCATTACAGTATAATGTCCTCTATCTAGGGACAGATACCATTACAGTATAATGTCCTCTATCTAGGGACAGATACCATTACAGTATAATGTCCTCTATCTAGTAACACATACCATTACAGTATAATGTCCTCTATCTAGGAACAGATACCATTACAGTATAATGTCCTCTATCTAGGGACAGATACCATTACAGTATAATGTCCTCTATCTAGGGACAGATACCATTACAGTATAATGTCCTCTATCTAGGGACAGATACCAGATACCATTACAGTATAATGTCCTCTATCTAGTAACAGATACCATTACAGTATAATGTCCTCTATCTAGGGACAGATACCATTACAGTATAATGTCCTCTATCTAGGAACAGATACCAGATACCATTACAGTATAATGTCCTCTATCTAGGAACAGATACCATTACAGTATAATGTCCTCTATCTAGGGACAGATACCATTACAGTATAATGTCCTCTATCTAGGGACAGATACCATTACAGTATAATGTACTCTATCTAGGGACAGATACCATTACAGTATAATGTCCTCTATCTAGGGACAGATACCATTACAGTATAATGTCCTCTATCTAGGGACAGATACCATTACAGTATAATGTCCTCTATCTAGGAACAGATACCATTACAGTATAATGTCCTCTATCTAGGGACAGATACCATTACAGTATAATGTCCTCTATCTAGGGACAGATACCATTACAGTATAATGTCCTCTATCTAGGGACAGATACCATTACAGTATGATGTCCTCTATCTAGGGACAGATACCATTACAGTATAATGTCCTCTATCTAGGGACAGATACCATTACAGTATGATGTCCTCTATCTAGGGACAGATACCATTACAGTATAATGTCCTCTATCTAGGGACAGATACCATTACAGTATAATGTCCTCTATCTAGGGACAGATACCATTACAGTATGATGTCCTCTATCTAGGGACAGATACCATTACAGTATAATGTCCTCTATCTAGGGACAGATACCATTACAGTATAATGTCCTCTATCTAGGGACAGATACCATTACAGTATAATGTCCTCTATCTAGGGACAGATACCATTACAGTATAATGTCCTCTATCTAGGGACAGATACCATTACAGTATAATGTCCTCTATCTAGGGACAGATACCATTACAGTATAATGTCCTCTATCTAGGGACAGATACCATTACAGTATAATGTCCTCTATCTAGGAACAGATACCGACGTGTAAGAGAATGTCTTGTGGAGTTTTTCATGGGTTGCCTTGACACCGAACAACACAACTTCACTACGAGAGACTCAGTATCCCCAGGCTACATTCTACCGCAGTTACTAGGTAACCCTGTTACTAGGTAACCCTGGATAAACCAGAGCCACTGGCAATAAAGAGTAAGAGGAATCTATTGAGAAACCTATTAAACAGCCCTAATATCAGTAGGAGACATCTAGTAAGGATTTATAGAGGCACCCGAAGGGCACGAGAAGCTGGTATACTGTCTCATTGACACACACACACACACACACACACTGTCTCTCTCTGTCTGTCTGCAGTTGAAGTCGGAAGTTTACATACACTTAGGTTGGAGTCATTAAAACTAGTTTTTCAACCACTCCACAAATTTCTTGTTAACAACCTTTAGTTTTGGCAAGTCGGTTAGGACATCTACTTTGTGCATGACACAAGTAATTTTCCCAGCAATTGTTTACAGACAGATTATTTCACTTACTCACTGTATCAGTGGTCAGAAGTTTACATACACTAAGTTGACTGTGCCTTTAAACAGCTTGGAAAATTCCAGAAAATAATGTCATGGCTTTAGAAGCTTCTGATAGGCTAATTGACATCATTTAAGTCAATTGGAGGTGTACCTGTGGATGTATTTCAAGGCCTACCTTCAAACTCAGTGCCTCTTTGCTTGACATCATGTGATTCAGTAAATTATAAGTAAAATCATCTGTCTGTAAACAAATGTTGGAAAAATGACTTGTGTCATGCACAAAGTAGATGTCCTAACTGACTTGCCAAAACTATAGTTTGTTAACAAGACATTTGTGGAGTGGTTTAAAAACAAGTTTTAATGACTCCTACCCAAGTGGATGTAAACTTCCGACTTCAACATACAGTTGAAGTCGGAAGTTTACATACACTTTATCCAAAAACATTTAAACTCAGTGTTTCACAATTCCTGACCTTTAATCCTAATAAAAATTCCCTGTCTTCGATCAGTTAGGATCACCACTTTATTTTAAGAATGTGAAATGTCAGAATTTGTGGAGTGGTTGAAAAACAAGTTTTAATGACTCCAATCTAAGTGTATGTAAACTTCCGACTTCAACTGTATATATAATACGCTGACACTGCCAGGCTCCTTCACCCAGGCTTGGTCCCCTCTAACAGCAGATAGCTATGTCCTCAGCACAGAGTAGAGAGACATGTGTTTGGTACCCTCTAACAGCAGATAGCTATGTCCTCAGCACAGAGTAGAGAGACATGTGTTTGGTACCCTCTAACAGCAGATAGCTATGTCCTCAGCACAGAGAAATGTGTTTGCCGAGGGGTGTCTGTCTTAAAATGATTCACTTCAAAAGGGTAGAGTTCAAGGGGCAAGCGCACTCAGGCACACAAAACGCAAGCATGGACGAGGACGCATGCACAAACACTCACCACACACACACACGCTCACACAGTACACACACACAGTACACACACACAGTACACACACACAGTACACACACACAGTACACACACACACACACACACACACACACACACACACACACACACACACACACACACACACACACACACACACACACACACACACACACACACATGACTGGAAGGGTTGTCTCTTCTTGATAATGTCAGGATGGTCCCAGACCATGGGAATGACCTCTAATCTAAGGTTACCCTCTGAGGTTATATATTCTAACTCATAAATAAATCACACACTACCCACACTATCCCTGTCAATGAGATTAGGTTTGGTTCAACACGCGTAACTTATCTAGTTCAACTTGAAGAAGCACACACACACACACACACGCATGCATGCAAAAGCGGGGTTAGTGAAGCATCGCAAACATAGGCACAGACACATGAATACAAACACACTATAACATACACACTATACACACACGTACACATGTGTGTTGTTTTGTAGATATGTGGTAGTAGAGTAGTGCCTGAGGGCGCACACTTAATGTGTTGTGAAATCTGACTCGGTATGTATTGTAATGTTTAATAAAAAAATTAAAAAAAGTCCTTAATTTAGTTGGACACCAGGAAGAGTATTTGCTGCCTTGGCAGGAACCAAAAACAAATACAAAGCTAGTATGTAACAATGACACCACAGCATCAATCGATCAACGCATGAAGCACACAGCCAGGTGGTTGGTTGGTTTGACCTTGGGACTTTTACCTCACCGTTTCCATGACGATCACCAGCTGTATATTAGAGACATCAACTGCAATCGATTGTTATTACCTATGTGGGAATAGGCTAATTGACATCATTTAAGTCAATTGGAGGTGTACCTGTGGATGTATTTCAAGGCCTACCTTCAAACTCAGTGCCTCTTTGCTTGACATCATGGGAAAATCAAAAGAAGTCAGCCAAGACCTCAGAAAATAAATTGTAGACCTCCACAAGTCTGGTTCATCCTTGGGAGCAATTTCCAAACACCTGAAGGTACCACATTCATCTGTACAAACAATAGTATGCAAGTATGTGGGAATATATAACTCGGTAACCCTCTCCACCCCCCCCGCCCTCTCTATTTCCCCCCCTCTCTATTCCCCACCTCTCTGTCCCCCCCCGCTCTATTCCCCACCCTTTCTATCCCCCCCCCCTCTATTCCCCCCCTCTCTACCCCCCCCCCCTCTCTATTCCCCCCATCTCTATTTCTCCCTGCTCATTAGATGATGGCCAGGTGCTGAAAGTGGTGTCTGTTCCTAAAGAGAACAGGGAGCCTGAGGAGATCATTCTGGAGCAGCTGACTGTGTTTCAGGTGAGCGGGGCCTGCTTCAGCTTTGTCTACTCTTGAAGTGTCCTACTACCGAGTCAGAGTTTTAGCTTCAGGAGCAGTAGGAACTTCATCTGAATGTGGCCCAGCGTAGAACGGCCTATATACTTCACTGATCTGAAAATTGGACCAGGTCTCTCTTGGAAAAGAGATGTTATCTCAATGAGAAAAACATGTATAAATAAAGTTTATTTTTATTTTTATGAATAGTAAGCAATATGGTAGTAGCACCATCTTGATACCATCTGTAATAGGCGAAGCGGGAATATCTTCCATATTAAGGCTTAGATTTAATCAGATGAAGTGTAAACCGGCGATAGCCGACGCCCACACACTGTAGCTGATGTTGTGGCGATGTCAGTGGTGTATCAGTGGTGTATCTGGTGGTATCAGTGGTGTATCTGGTGGTATCAGTGGTGTATCTGGTGGTATCAGTGGTGTATCTGGTGGTATCAGTGGTGTATCTGGTGGTATCAGTGGTGTATCTGGTGGTATCAGTGGTGTATCTGGTGGTATCAGTGGTGTATCTGGTGGTATCAGTGGTGTATCTGGTGGTATCAGTGGTGTATCTGGCGGTATCAGTGGAGTATCTGGTGGTGTCAGGGTTGTATCTGGCGGTGTCAGCGGTGTGTCTGGCGGTGTCAGGGTTGTATCTGGCGGTGTCAGGGTTGTATCTGGCGGTGTCAGGGTTGTATCTGGCGGTGTCAGGGTTGTATCTGGCGGTGTCAGCGGTGTATCTGGCGGTGTCAGCGGTGTGTCTGGCGGTGTCAGCAGTATCTGTCAGCGGTGTATCTGGAGGTATCAGGGTTGTATCTGGCGGTGTCAGCGGTGTATATGGCGGTGTCAGCGGTGTATATGGCGGTGTCAGCGGAGTATCTGGCGGTGTCAGGGTTGAATCTGGCGGTGTCAGCGGTGTGTCTGGCGGTGTCAGGGTTGTATCTGGCGGTGTCAGGGTTGTATCTGGCGGTGTCAGCGGTGTGTCTGGCGGTGTCAGGGTTGTATCTGGCGGTGTCAGGGTTGTATCTGGCGGTGTCAGCGGTGTATCTGGCGGTGTCAGCGGTGTGTCTGGCGGTGTCAGCAGTATCTGTCAGCGGTGTATCTGGAGGTATCAGGGTTGTATCTGGCGGTGTCAGCGGTGTATATGGCGGTGTCAGCGGTGTATATGGCGGTGTCAGCGGTGTATATGGCGGTGTCAGCGGTGTATATTGCGGTGTCAGCGGTGTATCTGGCGGTGTCAGCGGTGTATCTGGCGGTGTCAGCGGTGTATCTTGCTGTGTCAGCGGTGTATCTGGCGGTATCAGCGGTGTATCTTGCGATGTCAGCGGTGTATCTGGCGGTGTCAGCGGTGTATCTTGCGGTGTCAGCCGTGTATCTTGCGGTGTCAGCGGTGTATCTGGCGGTGTCAGCGGTGTATCTGGCGGTGTCAGCGGTGTATCTGGCGGTGTATCTGGCGGTGTCAGCGGTGTATCTGGCGGTGTCAGCGGTGTATCTTGCGGTGTCAGCAGTGTATCTGGCGGTGTCAGCAGTGTATCTGGCGGTGTCAGCAGTGTATCTACATTGGAGCTGTCAAATCGGGTGAGCAGCTGCTCTTGTGATCATTGTCGAATGAAACCACACCCGTCCTGCTCGCGTTAGAAGTTTAGAACGAGAAAGTGGGCTAAGGCGTAGGGTCTAGGGTCTCTTTGGAATTCATTCAGCCTGAATAGTATGACTTTTCTCAAGTACTATCTGTTGACCTGCTTGTCTGCAATGTGATCTGTTGACCTGCTTGTCTGCAATGGGATCTGTTGACCTGCTTGTCTGCAATGTGATCTGTTGACCTCCCTGTCTGCCATACCATCTGTTGACCTCCCTGTCTGCCATACCATCTGTTGACCTGCCTGTCTGCCATACCATCTGTTGACCTGCCTGTCTGCCATACCATCTGTTGACCTACCTGTCTGCCATACCATCTGTAGACCTACCTGTCTGCCATACCATCTGTTGACCTGCCTGTCTGTTGACCTGCCTGTCTGTTGACCTGCCTGTCTGTTGACCTGCCTGTCTGTTGACCTGCCTGTCTGTCATATCATCTGTTGACCTGCCTGTCTGTTGACCTATCTGTCTGTCATACCATCTGTTGACCTACCTGTCTGTCATACCATCTGTTGACCTGCCTGTCTGCCATACCATCTGTTGACCTGCCTGTCTGCCATACCATCTGTTGACCTGCCTGTCTGTTGACCTGCTTGTCTGTTGACCTGCCTGTCTGCCATACCATCTGTTGACCTGCCTGTCTGTTGACCTGCCTGTCTGTTGACCTGCCTGTCTGTTGACCTGCCTGTCTGCCATACCATCTGTTGACCTGCCTGTCTGTCATACCATCTGTTGACCTGCCTGTCTGCCATACCATCTGTTGACCTGCCTGTCTGCCATACCATCTGTTGACCTGCCTGTCTGCCATACCATCTGTAGACCTGCCTGTCTGCCATACCATCTGTTGACCTGCCTGTCTGCCATATCATCTGTTGGCCTGCCTGTCTGCCATATCATCTGTTGACCTGCCTGTCTGCCATATCATCTGTTGACCTGCCTGTCTGCCATACCATCTGTTGACCTGCCTGTCTGCCATGTAATGTGAGCTAGGTGTTTGTGACATCAGCACTGGCTGTTGTTTCCATTGGGTCAATCGCATACTTTACCTAACCAACTAACCAACTAATTAACTACAATGTAATTAACTAAATAACCCCCTAAGAGGTGACACAGATACAGATGCTTCCCACATAAACAGACAGACTAAGAGAAGAGAGAGGGAAGAGGAGAAGAGAGAGGAGACGAGAGAGAGGAGACGAGAGAGAGGAGACGAGAGAGAGGAGACGAGAGAGAGGAGAGGAGAAGAGAAAGGGAAGAGGAGAAGAGAGAGGGAAGAGGAGAAGAGAGAGGGAAGAGGAGAAGAGAGAGGGAAGTGGAGAATATGGAGGAGAGGGGAGGGGAAGAGAGAGGGGAAAGGAGGAGAAGAGAGAGGAGAGGGGAGGGGAAGAGAGAGGGAAAAGGAGGAGAAGAGAGGGAAGAGAGAGGGAAGAGGAGAAGAGAGAGGGAAGAGGAGAAGAGAGAGGGAAGAGGAGAAGAGAGAGGGAAGAGGATAAGAGAAAGAGAAGAGGAGAAGATGGAGGAGAGGGGAGGGGAAGAGAGAGGGAAAAGTAGGAGAAGAGAGAGGGAAGAGGAGAAGAGAGGGGAGAGGGGAGGGGAAGAGAGGGAAAAGGAGGAGAAGAGAGAGGGAAGATGAGGGAACATGAGGAGAAGAGAGAGGGAAGAGGAGAAGAGAGGGGAGAGGGGAGGGGAAGAGAGAGGGAAAAGGAGGGGAAGAGAGAGGGAAAAGGAGGAGGAGAGGGAAGAGGAGAAGAGAGGGGAAGAGGAGAAGATGGAGGAGAGGGAAGAGGAGAAGAGAGAGGGAAGAGGAGAAGAGAGGGGAGAGGGGAGGGGAAGAGAGGGAAAAGGAGGAGAAGAGAGAGGGAAGAGGAGCGAAAAGGAGGAGAAGAGAGAGGGAAGGAGAGAGGGAAGAGGAGAAGAGAGAGGGGAGGGGAAGAGAGAGGGAAAAGGAGGAGAAGATAGAGGGAAGAGGAGAGGGGAGGGGAAGAGAGAGGGAAAAGGAGGAGAAGAGCGAGGAGAGGAGAAGAGAGTGTGGAACAACACAATACAACACAATCATATCTAGACAGAAACACAACAACATAGAAAAGTACTTTATTGTTCATATGTCACAACATATGTCTTTCATTGTCCACAGGACAAGAGGCCTGTGTCCTTTTATTTATTGGGGAATTCAAACCGGAACTAACTTTGTTTTCTGCAACCCTCTCTAAACCACCAGATGAATGTCAGAGCTCCGACTAGAGAAAAACCTGTATTGGATGTACAGTATTATTCATTTGCCTAGTTAAACAACGGTTAAATAAATTAAATTGAATTAACACCTTTCATCTAGAACAATTCCTATGTGTATTTACGATCCCTTTCTCTAAACGGATGACTAATTTCCCTAGTGTCACGGCCGATGCTGGAAGAACTAGACCAAATAGAGACATAAAAAGGCTCTCTAAGGTCAGGGCGGGACACCTAGCTCTTATCAAGTTGTAAATTACAGTGCCTGGAGAATGTTGTTATTGCTATCAGAAAAAATAAAGTAGATGCTTTTTCCACTTGGAACCTGCAGGTTATATCGACCTTATTCCCTTTCCCTTATTCATGGTTTCCTCGGGCCTAAAGGTGGTTGAATTATGAGGGAATTACGTCAAGGTCAGAATACGGAGTATCTGTAGACACCTCCTCCTCCACACCTTCATTAATATGGTGTATCTGTAGACACGCCTCCTCCTCCCCACCTTCTTTAATATGGTGTATCTGTAGACACGCCTCCTCCACACCTTCATTAATATGGTGTATCTGTAGACACGCCTCCTCCACACCTTCATTAATATGGTGTATCTGTAGACACGCCTCCTCCACACCTTCATTAATATGGTGTATCTGTAGACACGCCTCCTCCATTAATATGGTGTATCTGTAGACACGCCTCCTCCACACCTTCATTAATATGGTGTATCTGTAGACACGCCTCCTCCACACCTTCATTAATATGGTGTATCTGTAGACACACCTCCTCCACACCTTCATTAATATGGTGTATCTGTAGACACGCCTCCTCCACACCTTCATTAATATGGTGTATCTGTAGACACGCCTCCACCACACCTTCATTAATATGGTGTATCTGTAGACACGCCTCCTCCACACCTTCATTAATATGGTGTATCTGTAGACACGCCTCCTCCACACCTTCATTAATATGGTGTATCTGTACACACGCCTCCACCACACCTTCATTTCTCCACCCCGAAGGATTAGCTGGTGAATGCTATTCTCATGCTTAATTTCAATGTCTGGGGGGGGTTGACTTGTATTTGCCCCTTGATATGCCCCTGGCAGGCCTTGGTACAGGTTTACCACATAGCTCACAGACGCAAGCGTAGTAATGAGGTGTGTGTGTGTGTGTGTGTGTGTGTGTGTGTGTGTGTGTGTGTGTGTGTGTGTGTGTGTGTGTGTGTGTGTGTGTGTGTGTGTGTGTGTGTGTGTGTGTGTGCGCATGCGTGTGGTGGTAATGATGATAATGGTGATAGTGGTGATAATGGTGGCAGTGGCGATACTGGTGGTAGTGGTGGTAATGCTGGTAGTGGTGGTAATGGTGGTAGTGGTGGTAATGGTGATAGTGGTGGTAGTGGTGATAGTGGTGATACTGGTGGTAGTGGTGGTAATGGTGGTAGTGGTGGTAGTGGTGATAGTGGTGATACTGGTGGCAGTGGTGGCAATGGGGGTAGTGGTGGTAGTGGTGGTAGTGGCGGTAGTGGTTATACTGGTGGTAGTGGTGGTAATGCTGGTAGTGGTGGCAATGGTGGTAGTGGTGGCAATGGGGGTAGTGGTGGTAATGGTGGCAGTGGTGGTAATGGTGATACTGGTGGTAGTGGTGATAGTGGTGACAATATTGGTAGTGGTAGTGGTGACAATGGTGGTAGTGGCGGTAATGGTGATACTGGATATAGTGGTGGTAATGGCAATACTGGTGGCAGTGGTGATAATGGTGGTAGTGGTGATAATGGTGATAGTGGTGGTAGAGGTGATAATGGTGGTAGTGGTGATAATGATGGTAGTGGTGGTAATGGTGGTGGTAGTGGTGGTAGTGGTGGTAATGGTGGTAGTGGTGGTAGTGGTGATACTGGTGGTAGTGGTGGCAATGCTGGTAGTGGTGGTAGTGGTGATAGTGGTGATACTGGTGGCAATGCTGGTAGTGGTGGCAATGGTGGTAGTGGTGGTAGTGGGGATAGTGGTGATACTGGTGGCAATGGTGGTAGTGGCGGTAATGGTGATACTGGATATAGTGGTGGTAATGGCGATACTGGTGGCAGTGGTGATAATGGTGGTAGTGGTGATAATGGTGATAGTGGTGGTAGAGGTGATAATGGTGGTAGTGGTGATAATGGTGGTAGTGGTGGTAGTGGTGGTAGTGGTGGTAATGGTGGTAGTGGTGATAGTGGTGATACTGGTGGTAGTGGTGGCAATGCTGGTAGTGGTGGCAATGGGGGTAGTGGTGGTAGTGGTGGTAGTGGCGGTAGTGGTGATACTGGTGGTAGTGGTGGTAATGCTGGTAGTGGTGGTAATGCTGGTAGTGGTGGCAATGGTGGTAGTGGTGGTAATGGTGGCAGTGGTAGTAATGGTGATACTGGTGGTAGTGGTGATAGTGGTGACAATATTGGTAGTGGTAGTGGTGACAATGGTGGTAGTGGCGGTAATGGTGATAATGGATATAGTGGTGGTAATGGCGATACTGGTGGCAGTGGTGATAATGGTGATAGTGGTGATAATGGTGACAATGGTGGTAGAGGTGATAATGGTGGTAGTGGCGATAATGGTGGTAGTGGTGATACTGGTAATAATGGTGGCAGTGGTGATAATGGTGGTAGTGGTAATAATGGTGTCAGATGTGATAATGGTGGTAGTGGTGGCAGAGGTGATAATGGTGGCAGTGGTGATAATGGTGGTAAGGGTGGTAGTGGTGATAATGGTGGTAGTGGTGTAACTTATGTGGGTCCTCTAGAGGAGCTTTATTTTTCATTATCTCATTCACACAAACACACACACACACACACACATGCATGCACACGCACACATTCACACCGCTCCCCTGCATCCTTTGTAATACTAATAACCCATCTGATCCTGTGTTCTGCTCCTACAGAATCACGCCCCTATCCTTAGCATGGAGCTGTCTACCAAACGGGTAAGTCTGCAGTGCTGTGTTTGTGTGTGTGTGTGCGTGGTCATCCTCAGTTAACAGTTTAATGTGGCAGTAAAATACCATTCCAGTAATGATTCAAATAGATCAGGGTTCCCCAACTGTAGGCTCACGGGTTGTTTTATTTGGCACCCCAAGATTTCTGAGCAATTAAAAATAAAATGTTTAGGTCATTGTTGGACGTAAAAGACTGTAAAAACAGCAGGAAATCAGCTCCAAGTGATTTTAATTTTGGAAATGTGTTCCCAAGTATTCCCACATATAATAGAGAGACGTGATCGTTTACACTTGCAATCAAGGTTTCAAATGATTATGTTTTAGTCATATATTATATCAATTATATCTATCTGGGCTTCTTGCAGTCAATTTGCAGTGTGCAAATTATTTTAAATGATGTTCCTGCCCCCTCCCCGACCATCCGCTCAAGAAAAAAATTGTTCCGCTGCTGAATCTAGTTGCTGATCCCTGATGTAAAGAAGCAGCACTGTTTACACATAGTAGCTGATCCCTGGTGTAGAGCAGAAGCACTGTTTACACATAGTTTCTGATCCCTGATGTAGAGAAGCAGCACTGTTTACACATAGTTGCTGATCCCTGGTGTAGAGAAGCAGCACTGTTTACACATAGTTTCTGATCCCTGGTGTAGAGAAGCAGCACTGTTTACACATAGTTGCTGATCCCTGGTGTAGAGCAGCAGCACTGTTTACACATAGTTGCTCCTGCAGTAGCCTACTCACAGAGAAGTTTGGGATAACAGGTGTAGCCACGTTGGGTATAGGTCTTGAAAAATCCCACAATCCAGATTATATGTGTAAATATTTTCCTGCATACCAGCACTTTACAGTAATCTCAAGCACCCCAAAATGAATGAGAGACTAACTTTACATAGTGTAACGTGTCCGCTGAGAATTTGGGAAGCAAGTACAGGGAGTGTATTTAATAAATAAATGAACAAAACAAGAAACGCGGGTAGCGTACAGACATGGACACTGGAACAGAGTCAATGACGCCTAGGGAAAGAACCAAAGGAAGTGACATACATAGGGAAGGTAATCAGGCAGGTGATGGCGTCCAGGTGAGTCTGATGCGCGTAACGATGGTGACAGGTGTGCGTAATAATGAGAAGCCTGACGACCTCGGACGTCGGAGAGGGAGTATACGTGACACATTGACAGTTTTAGAAGCACTGTAGGCTACTATGACAATTAGTCATCAATTACATTCAATATAATTAAATTACATTCTAGTTACTTTAAATGTAACTGAAATCATCTTCCCTGCCCTGTATGTGTGTCTACAGCAACAGCTGTATGTGAGCAGTGATGAAGGAGTGGCCCAGTTACCCCTGCAGCGGTGTGAGCTGTACGGTAGAGACTGTGCTGACTGCTGTCTGGCCAGAGACCCTTACTGTGTCTGGGACGGGACCACATGCAACCGATACTTCCCCAGCAACAAGCGGTAACTACTCTACTTAGGTTACGCGCCCAGAACAACAATTCTGATCTCAACATCAAATCATTGTGGGGTATCACTAGTAGTAACCAATAACATCAAGCATCATTTCTTTTTTTTATACTATTTATTTATTGCCATTTTTTTTTTACATTTTACATTTATCAGCAAAAGATGACAATCATATAATGCTTCAAACTACTTTTAAATGATTGCCTTACTATCTCTGTAGACAATGAAAGACACATGTATGTTGTGACAGATGAACAATAAAGTACTATTCTATGTTGTTTTATTTCTGTGTAGATATGATTGTGTTGTATTGTATTGCTCTTTGTTCGTGAACCCGGAAAGAAGAACTGTTGCTATAGTAACAGCTAACGGGTATCCGACAACTAAATAAACAAACAAACATTCTGCCACGGGTTCAAAGCTATCAGAGTTATGACATGGTTATGACATGGTTATGAAATGGTATTTTATCTCCTCAGGCGGGCTCGGCGCCAGGATGTGAAACATGGGGATTCAATGAGCCAGTGTCACAATGCAGAAGATGGTAATTAGTGCGCATGTGTGTTTGTGTGTGCGTCTACTAAATGTTTATGTCTGTTACTCTATGACATACTCTATGTCTCTGATTGCAGCTAGCGTCAGCCAGTCTCAACTCAGTAGGTAACTCATATTACTGCAGCTGGCGTCAGCCAGTCTCAACTCAGTAGGTAACTCATATTACTGCAGCTAGTGCCAGCCAGTCTCAACTCAGTAGGTAACTCATATTACTGCAGCTAGAGTCAGCCAGTCTCAACTCAGTAGGTAACTCATATTACTGCAGCTAGCCCCAGCCAGTCTCAACTCAGTAGGTAACTCATATTACTGCAGCTAGCGCCAGCCAGTCTCAACTCAGTAGGTAACTCATATTACTGCAGCTAGCGCCAGCCAGTCTCAACTCAGTAGGTAACTCATATTACTGCAGCTAGCGTCAGCCAGTCTCAACTCAGTAGGTAACTTAACTCATATGAATGCGGCTTTTAAGGTATTCGTTTGTGTTAAGTTACAGGGCCAGCCTGCCTTAGTTCACTAGGCTCCTAGGACCATGTCTGATGCACTGTAACTTAGCTCATATGATTAGTTCACTTCTTTCTCCATCTTAGATCATAATATATTAGTTTACAGTACGTTGCGGCACCAGTCAGCTTCCCTCCAGTTCAGTATTACCATGATGTAAGTGGTCTCGTGGTACGGTACTAGACCAGCTGTAATGTCTGGAGATTAGATGTGACTGCTCATAGGTTAATGTATTAGTTGACTCTCTGTAGCAGAGACAGCTTCGGTATGATCCAATGCTTTGATCGTGTCCGAAAGCTTAGCTGATGATGAACCGTTAGTTCGCTCTCTAGTGGACCTACTGTACAGCTCTAGCTAAGTACAAGTTGCCCTCTGAGGCACAGATCTAGGGGCAATTTACCCTCCTCAAATCCTAACCTAATCCTTTGAAGGAGGATCACAAAACATAACTCTGAATCAGATCGTGTGTGCCCCCAGAACTCTGAATCAGATCGTGTGTTCCCCCAGAACTCTGAATCAGATCGTGTGTTCCCCCAGAACTCTGAATCAGATCGTGTGTGCCCCCAGTATCCGCACATTCTGCCATGAGAGGCTATTATAAATGCAGTGACATCCCTTTGAACTGCTCCTGTTTCCTGCCTTCCAGGTTCTGAGTCGGTGGAACTGAAGGTGATCTATGGGGTGCAGAGGAGCTCAACCTTCCTGGAGTGTATGCCCAGATCCCAACAGGCTACAGTCAAGTGGACAGTTCAGCCGTCACACGCTCGCACTAGCAGAGAGGTGAGGGACATTGATCTTCTCATTTATACTTGAATCATTGACTAATATTCATCTAATAATGAACCGTTTTCTTGTCTTGCCCTGCCGTCCTTGTCCAGCTGCACCAGAGTGAGGATCGTATGGTCCACATGAAACGGGGTCTCCTGGTTCAGCGACTGGAGCCAGGGGACGCAGGCCTCTACAGCTGTACCACCCTGGAGCACTCCTTCTCCCAGGTCCAGGCCCGCTACAACCTCCAGGTTATACCCCAGCAGAGCATGACAGCATCCCAGGCCAGGGCATCTGATCCTGGGGCCGGAGGGGCAGGGCTGAGGGGGGGCCCTGGAGGTCCTGGGAGCCACACCCAGAGACACACCAAGCTCCTCAGGAACTATAAGGATCTGCACATGGTGGGCATGGCTAGCATGAGCGCAAACGAGTACTGTGAGCAGCTGTGGTACCGGGAGAAGAAGAAGCTACGCCAGTTGAAGTGGAAACAGAGTCAGGTGGACAACGGCAAGGCCAGGGTACGACGGCACGACTCCACCCGACTACAATGACCGGCTGGGGATGGGGATGCACAGAGACGTTGGCTGAGTCCCAGTTCTGCACGTTTCTCCTGATATGTGCACTTGCACACTTTCACGCATGGATTTAACAATGGTATAAAAACTCCCTCCAGCCAGTGCTTACACTGAGCCTATGCCTTGAAATCCATGACAGGTAGTGTGCAAGTGCACACTTCTGGAAAAAGGGTGGAGAATCAGAAAGTAACTTTGGATATAAAGAGAATGTATGTGCATACAGTAATACAGCCTTTATTTGAACAGACAAAACATTAAGAACACCTTCCTAATATTGAGTTGCACCCCCCCCCTCCCCCCCCCCCCCTATTTTCCCCTCAGAACAGCCTCAATTCATCAGGGCATGGACTACAAGGTGTTGAAAGCGTTCCACGGGGATGCTGGCCCATGTTGACTCCGATGCTTCCCACAGTTGTGTCAAGTTGGCTGGATGTCCTTTTGGGTATTGGACCATTCTTGATACACACGGGAAACTGTTGAGCGTGAAAGACCCAGCTGCGATGCAGTTCTTGACACAAACCGGTGCGCCTGGCACCTACTACCATACCCCGTTCAAAGGCACTTACATATTTTGTCTTCCCCCCTTCACCCTCTGAATGGCACAGATACACTACAGGTCAAAAGTTTTAGAACACCTACTCATTCAAGGCTTTTTCTTATTTTTTTACTATTTTCTACATTGTAGAATAATAGTGAAGACATCAAAACTATGAAATAACACATATGGAATCATGTAGTAACCAAAAAAGTGTTAAATCAAAATATATTTTATATTTGAGATTCTTCAAATAGCCACCCTTTGGATTTAGCAGGTGACATCAATAAGGGATTATAGCTGAGCACCTGGATTCACCTGGTCAGTGTATGTCATGGAAAGAGCAGGTGTTCCTAATGTTTTGTACACTAAGTGTACAGATACAGAGATATAAAACATTTATGACAAAATGTATCAAGTTATTCATGTATAAATGACCAAAGTTACCATAGATAGCATTGCAGTTCTTGACACACTCAAACTGGTGCGCCTGGTACCCACTACCATACCCCGTTCAAAGGCATTTACATGTTTTGTCTTGCCTATTCACTCTCTGAATGACACACAATCCAATTCTCAATTGTCTCAAGGCTTAAAAATCCTTCTTTAACCCGTCTCCTCCCCTTCACTGACTGTAGTGGATTTATCAGGTGACATCAATAAGGAACCATAGCTGATCTCCTGGATTCACCTGGTCAGTCTATGTCATGGAAAAAGCAGGTGTTCCTAATGTTTTGTCCACTCAGTGTATAAGCTCAATATTATTATTATCAGTTAACCTTTGTCCACAGAATAATGTGTATGATAGATATGTTAGATTTATATTACTCCTCAATCATCCCCTGTATTCCGTGTAGACAGGATTTTGACCCGAGACTTGCAGACTTGTTATTGCACTCTGGACTGGTGAGTTTGTTACCAAATAAAAACCGGAAGGATCGTTCTCCGCCACATGTGTTGGGGGGGGGGGATTCGCTGTCAAGCCACAGATGTTTATTTACTCCTCAGCAGTATTACAATCATCACAACCACAGGTGTTCTGGAACTTCAGAGCTGTGATGGGAAATGAGTTGGACCACTCTGTTGCACAACCAAGGATGTTCCCTCCATCTCTTTATTTTCCTTCCTTCCTTCCTGGCAGAGAAGAGGAGAAACATTTCCTGGTCCTGTGGACAACAACACTGAGAGAAGCCTCCTTTACATTTGAAGAGTTCATTTTAGATAAATTCAAAAATAGTTTATTTCAGATGTATATAACAATTGGTTTTGTTGCTAAACACTATATATATACAGTGTTTAGCTGGAATGTTCCTATCCTGTATATTTAACATGTAAATTCCAAAAGAGTTTATTTACAAAACGCTATATCCACCAATTTCTCACCTGTTTTTTCATCAGAAATAAATGCTTATGGGTACCTTTGTGTAAAGTATCTCTGTCCTCATAGATTTTCAATGTGTATAACAATTGGTTGAGTTGCAAAGCACTGTCTATCCATTGTTTAGCTTGAATGTCCTTATCCTGTATATTTAACATGTAAATTCAACACATGAATCTAGCCTCATTCTATAGTGTTTGGTTAGAGTTAGGCCTCATCCCAAATGACACTCTGTTCCCTATATAGTGTACAAATTGTGACCAGAATCTCATATTACTGTATTAAATCCTGTTTAACTACAGTGTATATATATATATATATACATGTATATTTTTTTATGTTGGATGTATCATTTGTCCAGCTCTTTATTTAAAAAAAAAAAAAGTAATTATTTGTCACATTTGACTGTGTGTAACGGATGTGAAATGGCTAGCTAGTTAGCGGGTGCGCGCTAGTAGCATTTCAATCAGTTACGTCACTTGCTCTGAGACTTAAGTAGTGTTGCCCCTTGCTTTGCAAGAGCCTCGGCCTTTGTGGAGCGATGGGTAACGACGCTTCGTGGGTGTCAGTTGCTGATGTGTGCAGAGGGTCCCTGGTTCGCGCCCGGGTCGGGGCGAGGGGACGGTTTAAAGTTATACTGTTACATGTGTAAAACCTTGCAGTGCTACTTTTCTTCTCTGAGAGTGAGGCGGATATATCACGTTATGCAGCCAAAATGTGATGGTTTGTCTATCTGAAACCATCTAGTCATAGTTTTTTTTATATACAGACAGATAAACCTGGAAAAAAAAATAAAAATGGATCTAATTCCAAAAGATATAGGGCTTTGAAGCTTGAAGCGTTACAGATTCCTAGATGTCAAGGTCATTTCCGATTGAGCCGACATTTACATCATTTACTGTGAATGCATTCTCCTGCCTTTACATTTCAATTACGCTAAAGCTGAACTTCCGCAGTGCAGATTGAATAGAGCCCTAACATTTCTAGATGGCATGGCATCCTGTATCAATTAGGCCGCTGGTTGAATAGTGAGTCTGTCAGACAGACCTCAGACAGAGCTGTGGAGAGTGTGTTTTTTTTTTTTTGACTGGGGAAAATCAAAGGTTGTCAGCATCTGGAGAGAATGAACACACACACGCGTGCGTACACGCTGAGGCAGGTTTTCCTCTAACTTCTGACCTGGGCTTTTCTCCTTTCAGATTTCTTTAGACACTGAATGGCTCTCTAGGAGGTGTTAAGTGTTCCTGAATGTTTCAGTCTTGACTTAAAATCTGTTTGAAAATCAAAGATATGGTTTGAATATTTCTGTCCATCAATGACTCCCCGACCAATTTACTGAGCTTGAGGAATTTTGACCCCCTCCCAAAATAAGACTGTCCAGATGAATCCTGGTGAAATCTTTGATCCCCTTATTGATGTCACTTGTTAAATTCACTTCAGTCAGTGTCAATTAAGGGGAAGAGACAAGTTAAATAAGGATTTTTAAGCCTTGAGACAATTGATGGGGGGGGGGGGGGGGGTGCAACTCAATATTAGGAATGTGTTCTTAATGTTTTGTACACTCGGTGTATTTTGCCCAAAGAGTTGTGAAAAGTTGGTAGAATCTTATTCACAATTATTCGCAGATGTAATGGTGCTTCCACCAGGTATTAGCTCGGGTGTGAAGACGTGCAATTAAGAAATCTTTGTTTTCTATTTTTTTTTTAAATTAAATTTAGAAAATGGTCTATAATTTGATAAGCCCTGGTAATCAGCACAGATCTCATAATTCAACAGTAGTAGTGTGACCGACTGGGTATCACACCCTAGTGCAAACGACTGAACATTGAAAAACTACGCATTTCCAACGTCTTGTGCTCACTGAATGGACACGGTTCCACTGTGTAACTTGTTGTTTATCGTATAGTTATCACCATCTAGTGTTGGTATTTGTACACTACACAAGTAACTTGTAGACCTGTAATTTGTTTTTCATTACGTAGTACTGTCATCATTTAAGCAAGGTTGCAGTTTATTTATAATATTTATGTGTACGTTATCTTTATTTATGAGTCAAAGGAGTATATTAAAAAGCAGTACGGAATCTTTTTCAGTGAGACACCCTTCCAGTAGCTACTGGTATGTTGCTTCTCTACACATCACGAAAGGGAATGGTTTGGTGATTCATTAGCATAGAATGTAGTATCATAATTTCATGTCATAACGCCTTTCTTTATGGAGGTAAGACTGCTATGTTTATGTTTAACGATTCATTTCAGAATTTGGACACATTACCTTTCTCTTCATGAGATAGGTCCACACATTGTTGAACTAACTAAATAATTGCAAGTATGACTATAATTTAAAAGCCACCCATTCACATACAAACAATTGATTAGCTAAGTAAATAAACTCGATAATATATTCCTGAATGAACATCCCGCAAACTGACACTGTTCCATGTCATGATGACGAACCATTTACACAATTTATATATATTTTTAATCACACGATTGTAGTGATTGTTTTTCTTTATTTTTTTAAAAATCTATAAATATCTTGCTGATTAAAAAAAAAGTATAAATACAAAGTTGTAGAACTATAATAAGGAGATAGAATGGAGCGGAATAAAACGTCGATGACGTCATCAAAAGTCGACATCTGTCTGTGACGTTTCCAGCGTGCTACCGTGAGTGAAGTTTGCCAAATAAACATGTGAAACTTTCGCTTATATTAATAGATCGTTTTTTCCCCTTCATACCACCCTATTCGTCAAATTCACAACAATACGCTTGAGCTACAGTTGTCTTCTGCAACAAAAAGGTAGGCAATCCGGGTGTTTAAAAGCAGTGAACTTGAGTGATCCTGCCGTGACACGACTCCTTGTTTTTCGGTATGCGCGACTCGTGCATGCTCGGTAACGTTTGCTGGCTTGTGTTGGGGACACAGTGTTAAACAATCCAGTGATCTGAAAGTGTGCTAACTGGCTAGCTATATACGCTGCACCTAGTATGAGTTAGGAAGAAGTCAAAAGCAGCCTAGCTTGCTACGCTAAATTACTAAACAGTTGGCTAGGAACGTTAATTACGCCAAGTTGTTTCCACACAAACAATGCCACTGTAGCTAACGCAAGTTAGCTAGCCACCTGTTGGATTACTTTTTGCTAGCTAGAGCTACCACATTGACCCACTTATCTTGTTTCTCCTCCACTTAACTACTCGTAGTTAGACATCTAACGTCAACTACTTAGCTAGCTAGTTACTCAGTACTCCTCCCGTCGACTGACTAGTTAGGTTACGTCACGTCATTTGTCCAAGTAGCTAATTAGCCAGCCTAAAGTGACGTAACTAGTAAGCTAGATCAAACTACGTTGATCAGTTCAGTCCTCGACATCGACTAGCTAACGAGTTACTTTAGGAACTTGCCAGCGAACGTTAGCTACTGTTTTCACACTTAACGTTAGTCTAGACATTTGCAGAGAGTGAAATGGCAGGATGACATCAAGATCTAATATCAGAGTCTGGGTAAACACACGTCGAGTTGTCTCTCATGTACCATCGCAGAACTTAATCATCCTGTATTGTACATTCTCTCTTTCTCTCTCTCTCACACACTGTGCCCTCCTTCTCTCCCTCTCTCAGGTAAAGAAACCATGGCCTCCCCTGCTGCGCTGGTGGACGCCAAGGCAGAGCTGACCTCTCTGCTGGACCAATGGGAGACGGAGCAGCAAGGAACCACTGACGACCTGGTCTCCATCCTCACCAAGTCAGTAACACCAACTAGCTAATAATGGAGAAGACTAGTGGGAGACTTCAGTGGATTTACTGGCAATGTTTTTTTGTATAGGCCTGTTGCTGTTGCACTGTTTAGGTCCATCCGTTGCTGCTGCATTGCGATCATGTAGACATTTACAAAAGTCATCTTCTATTCTTCATATGACAGACAGTTGATAATTGATGTTTTCCCTGTGTGTGTTAGGATCTCTGAGCTGGTAGAGCGCGAGACAGAGGAGTATCACAAAGCTGATCCTGACCCGTTTGATGACCGACATCCAGGACGAGCAGATCCAGAATGCATGTTGGGACATTTACTGAAAATCCTCTTCAAGAATGACGACTTCACAAATGCGGTACGAATCGAGGCTACTGTCAATACAAATTGAACTACACTTCTTCTATTACGTTAATTAGACTGCTGAGGTCTGTGACTCTCTGTTAACCCTGTGTCTGACCTCTGACCTCTAGTTGCTGAATAGCTATGTGATGACCAGTAGAGAGCTGTGTGTTAACCCTGTGTCTGACCTCTCCCTCTAGTTGCTGAATAGCTATGTGATGACCAGTAGAGAGCTGTGTGTTAACCCTGTGTCTGACCTCTGACCTCTAGTTGCTGAATAGCTATGTGATGACCAGTAGAGAGCTGTGTTAACCCTGTGTTTGACCTCTCCCTCTAGTTGCTGAATAGCTATGTGATGACCAGTAGAGAGCTGTGTTAACCCTGTGTTTGACCTCTCCCTCTAGTTGCTGAATAGCTATGTGATGACCAGTAGAGAGCTGTGTTAACCCTGTGTTTGACCTCTCCCTCTAGTTGCTGAATAGCTATGTGATGACCAGTAGAGAGCTGTCCATGAACACGGCAGCGTGTCGTCTGCTACAGAACATAATGCCGGGTCTGGAGACAGCTGTGGTGTTCCAGGAGAAGGTACTGTACTGTCATTGAGACAGCTGTGGTGTTACAGGAGATGGTACTGTACTGTCATTCAGACAGCTGTGGTGTTACAGGAGGAGGTACTGTCATTCAGACAGCTGTGGTGTTACAGGAGGAGGTACTGTCATTCAGACAGCTGTGGTGTTACAGGAGATGGTACTGTACTGTTATTCAGACAGCTGTGGTGTTACAGGAGGAGGTACTGTCATTCAGACAGCTGTGGTGTTACAGGAGGAGGTACTGTCATTCAGACAGCTGTGGTGTTACAGGAGGATGGACTGTCATTCAGACAGCTGTGGTGTTACAGGAGATGGTACTGTACTGTCATTGAGACAGCTGTGGTTTTACCGGAGGACGTACTGTACTGTCATTGAGACAGCTGTGGTTTTACAGGAGGAGGTACTGTACTGTCATTGAGACAGCTGTGGTGTTACAGGAGGAGGTACTGTACTGTCATTCAGACAGCTGTGGTGTTACAGGAGGAGGTACTGTACTGTACTGTCATTCAGACAGCTGTGGTGTTACAGGAGGAGGTACTGTACTGTCATTCAGACAGCTGTGGTGTTCCAGGAGGAGGTACTGTACTGTCATTCTGACAGCTGTGGTGTTACAGGAGGAGGTACTGTACTGTCATTCAGACAGCTGTGGTGTTACAGGAGGAGGTATTGTACTGTCATTCTGACAGCTGTGGTGTTACAGGAGGAGGTACTGTCATTCTGACAGCTGTGGTGTTCCAGGAGGAGGTACTGTCATTCTGACAGCTGTGGTGTTACAGGAGGAGGTACTGTCATTCAGACAGCTGTGGTGTTACAGGAGGAGGTACTGTACTGTCATTCAGACAGCTGTGGTGTTACAGGAGGAGGGACTGTCGTTCAGACAGCTGTGGTGTTACAGGAGGAGGGACTGTCGTTCAGACAGCTGTGGTGTTACAGGAGGAGGTACTGTCATTCAGACAGCTGTGGTGTTACAGGAGGAGGTACTGTCATTCAGACAGCTGTGGTGTTACAGGAGGAGGTACTGTACTGTCATTCAGACAGCTGTGGTGTTACAGGAGGAGGTACTGTCATTCTGACAGCTGTGGTGTTACAGGAGGAGGTACTGTACTGTCATTCAGACAGCTGTGGTGTTACAGGAGGAGGTACTGTCATTCAGACAGCTGTAGTGTTACAGGAGGAGGTACTGTACTGACAGCTGTGGTGTTACAGGAGGAGGTACTGTCATTCAGACAGCTGTGGTGTTACAGGAGGAGGTACTGTACTGTCATTCAGACAGCTGTGGTGTTACAGGAGGATGGACTGTCATTCTGACAGCTGTGGTGTTACAGGAGGAGGTACTGTACTGTCATTCAGACAGCTGTGGTGTTACAGGAGATGGTACTGTACTGTCATTCAGACAGCTGTGGTGTTCCAGGAGATGGTACTGTACTGTCATTCAGACAGCTGTGGTGTTACAGGAGGATGGACTGTCATTCAGTCATTCTCCTACGATTGGTCAGGCAGAATACATCCTTGACTAGCTCCAATCCCCCCCCCCCCCCGGTAATAAAATGGTTTTGGGGGGCTATTCTAGAAGGAACACTGCTGTCATTTGTACCTAAACATCATAGTTTGAAATGTCATTGGATCCATTACAGAAACACAGTCCCCTTGTGAATGTTGTAAAGCCCTGTTTTGAAATGCTGTGGATATGCTCTCTAGACTAACTGTGTGTGTGTGTGTGTGTGTGTGTGTGTGTGTGTGTGTGTGTGTGTGTGTGTGTGTGTGTGTGTGTGTGTGTGTGTGTGTGTGTGTGTGTGTTGAAACAGGAGGGTCTGGTTGAGAAGCTGTTTAAATGGGCCCAGGAGGCAGAGCAGCCTCTGTGTATCTATGCTACAGGGCTACTGGCTAGAGCCATGGAGAACCAGGAGATAGCTACCAACTACAGGGATGACAACTCTAAACTGGTTAGTGTACACAGGCATACGTTGTTGTTGATGGTGTTCATAGACGATGCTTCAATGTAATCCTTGGTGTCTCAGGTGCCACTAATGCTGATGCGGCTACGTGAGCTGCAGGATAAAGAATCAAAGAGTCGTCAGGATTTTAAACACCCCGGTCCTAAGAAGACTTCTCAGTCCCTCCAGTCTGTAGCAGAGGAACCTACAGACAGAGACGCCAATGAGGAAGAGGGCAGCACATCTCAGAATACAGCAACAGATAACATGGCGGAAGAGGAGGAGGAAGAGGAGAAGAAGAAGAAAAAGGAGAGAGGACGAGAGACAACATGTAGTAGTAGTTGTAGCAGGCCTGCGTGGTCCAGGCCCAAGCCGTCGTTCCACTTAGGTAAGGCCCAGAAGACCAGCAGCTGTGTATCGGTGAAGCCCGTTCCAGACCCCCTGTACCAGCCAGGTCCCTGCTTGGCACCAGGCCCCGAGACCAGCCTGGGAGAGCCTGAAACCAGAGGGCAGGAGTCTGGAGGAGGCCTGGGGAGGAAGAGAACAGCCACAGCCAGAGAGAATGGAAGGAAAGTCAAACAGGTGAGACCCACCAGGCTGTTTTCTGAAATAACAATCTTTTTTTGACCAGGGCTTTTTCAGACTCGCACCCCTTTTTGTTGTACTGGTTTGTCTGTATTGTTTTCATATACAGCTGCAAATCTAATGAAAGGGGCTGTTTTTTGAGGGGATATGTAACCTCTTTGCCTGAATCCACACAGAAAGTCCACTTCACCACCTCTTCCATGGATCCAGAGAGAGGCTTGTCCTGCGTTACCGGTAGTGACCAGTCTAACAGTAGCTGGTCTGAGATGAGCTCCTGGGTGATTGGGGGTAACTACCGGCTGTACCCCCTCACCCCTGCTATAGAGCAACGTCTCATCCTCCAGTACCTCACACCCCTCGGAGATTACCAGGAGGTAGGGAATGGACCCCTATCTCTCTCTCTCTGTCTCTCTCTCTCTCTCTGTCTCTCTCTCTCTGTCTCTGTCTCTCTCTCTCTCTCTGTCTCTCTCTGTCTCTCTCTGTCTCTCTCTGTCTCTCTCTGTCTCTCTCTGTCTCTCT
>NC_074667.1:68236709-68316709 GCF_029448725.1 Salvelinus fontinalis
TCTCTGTCTCTCTCTGCTCTCTCTGCTCTCTCTCTCTGCTCTCTCTGCTCTCTCTGTTCTCGCTCGCTCTCTCTCTTCTCTGCTCTCTCTCTCTCCAGTACCTTGCCTCCCTGCTCCTGCACAAGAAGTTTGCTGCTGACTTCATAGCTCATGGAGGAGTGCAGAAGCTGCTGGATATCCCTAGACCCTCCATGGCTGCTACTGGGGTGTCACTGTGTCTCTACTACCTAGCTTACAACCAGGACGCCATGGAGAGGGTAGGAGTCATATACAGTGGCTTGCCAAAGTATTCACCCCTCTTGGCATTTTTCCTATTTTGTTGCCTTACAAACTGGAATTAAAATTGATTTTTGGGGAGATTTGTATAATTTGATTTACACAACATGCCCAACACTTTGAAGATGCAAAATGATTATAATTATAATAGAGCCACCTTTTGGAGCAATTACAGCTGCAAGTCTCTTGGGGTATGTCTCTATAAGCTTGGCACATTTAGCCACTGGGATTTTTATCCATTCTTCAAGGCAAAACTGCTCCAGCTCCTTCCAGCAGCATACCACCCTACATACCACTACTGGCTTACTTCTGAAGCTAAGCAGGGTTGGTCCTGGTCAGTCCCTGGATGGGAGACCAGATGCTGCTGGAAGTGGTGTTGGAGGGCCAGTAGGAGGCACTCTTTCCTCTGGTCTAAAAAATATCCCAATGCCCCAGGGCAGTGATTGGGGACACTGCCCTGTGTAGGGTGCCGTCTTTCGGATGGGACGTTAAACGGGTGTCCTGACTCTCTGAGGTCATTAAAGATCCCACGGCACTTATCGTAAGAGTAGGGGTGTTAACCCCGGTGTCCTGGCTAAATTCCCAATCCGGCCCTCTTACCATCATGGTCACCTAATAACCCCCAGTTTACAATTGGCTCATTCATCCCCCTCCTCTCCCCTGTAACTATTCCCCAGGTCGTTGCTGCAAATGAGAACGTGTTCTCAGTCAACTTACCTGGTAAAATAAAATAAATAAATAAAAAAGTTAGATGGGTCCCTCTGGTGTACAGCAATCTTTAAGCCATACCATAGATTCTCAATTGGATTGAGGTCTGGGCTTTGACTAGGCCATTCCATTACATTTAAATGTTTCGCCTTAAGCCACTCGAGTATTGCTTTAGCAGTATGCTTAGGGTCATTGTCCTGCTGGAAGGTGAACCTCCGTCCCAGTCTCACATCTCTGGAAGACTGAAACAGGTTTCCCTCAAGAATTTCCCAGTATTTAGCGCCATCCATCATTCCTTCAATTCTGATCAGTTTCCCAGTCCCTGCCGATGGAAAAACATCCCCCACAACATGATGCTGCCACCACCATGCTTCACTGTGGGGATGGTGTTCTCGGGGTGATGGGAGGTGTTGGGTTTGCGCCAGACAGTGTTTTCCTTGATGGCCAAAAAGCTACATTTAGCTCTGTGGAGTGTATGGCTTAAAGTGGTCCTATGGACAGTTACTCCAATCTCCGCTGTGGCGCTTTGCAGCTCCTTCAGGGTTATCTTTGGTCTCTCTGTTGCCTCTCTGATTAATGCCCTCCTTTCCTGGTCCGTGAGTTTTGGTGGGCGGCCCTCTCTTGGCAGGTTTGTTGTGGTGCCATATTCTTTCCATTTTTTAATAATGGATTTAATGGTGCTCTGTGGGATGTTTAAAGTTTCAGATATTTTTTTATAACCCAACCCCGATCTGTACTTCTCCACAACTTTGTCCCTGACCTGTTTGGAGAGCTCCTTGGTCTTCATGGTGACCCTTGCTTGGTGGTGCCCCTTGCTTAGTGGTGTTGGAGACTCTGGGGCCTTTCAGAACAGGTGTATATATACTGAGATCATGTGACAGATCATGTGACACTTAGATTGCACACAGGTGGACTTTATTTAACTAATTATGTGACTTTTGAAGGTAATTAGTTGCACCAGATCTTATGTAGGGGCTGCATAGCAACGGGGGTGAATACATATACACTCAGCACTTTTCCATTACATTTTTTAATTTTATTTTTTAAACATGTTATTATTCTTTTTTTCACTCCACCAATTTGGACTATTTTGTGTCGGTCCATTAGATAAAATCCAAATAAAACTCAATTTAAATGACAGGTTGTAATGCAACTAAATAGGAAGAACATCAAGGGGGATGAATACTTTTGCCAGGCATTGTTTACACACACACACTAACCCCACACAGTAGCAAATCCACATTCAACTACCAAAATGAAACCTCATTGGATGTCATTGTGTTTGCTGTCACGTGACATATAACTGTGTAGGTGTGTCTGTTACCTGACTGTCTCTCCCTCCTACAGGTGTGTCTGTTACCTGACTGTCTGTCCCTCCTACAGGTGTGTCTGTTACCTGACTGTCTGTCCCTCCTACAGGTGTGTCTGTTACCTGACTGTCTGTCCCTCCTACAGGTGTGTCTGTTACCTGACTGTCTGTCCCTCCTACAGGTGTGTCTGTTACCTGACTGTCTGTCCCTCCTACAGGTGTGTCTGTTACCTGACTGTCTGTCCCTCCTACAGGTGTGTCTGTTACCTGACTGTCTCTCCCTCCTACAGGTGTGTCTGTTACCTGACTGTCTGTCCCTCCTACAGGTGTGTCTGTTACCTGACTGTCTCTCCCTCCTACAGGTGTGTCTGTTACCTGACTGTCTCTCCCTCCTACAGGTGTGTCTGTTACCTGACTTGTCTGTCCCTCCTACAGGTGTGTCTGTTACCTGACTGTCTCTCCCTCCTACAGGTGTGTCTGTTACCTGACTTGTCTGTCCCTCCTACAGGTGTGTCTGTTACCTGACTTGTCTGTCCCTCCTACAGGTGTGTCTGTTACCTGACTGTCTGTCCCTCATACAGGTGTGTATGCTGCCGGACAGTGTGCTGTCAGACATGGTGGACTATGCCCTGTGGCTTCTGGAGTGTTCCCACGCGTCGGGCTGCTGCCACACCACCATATTCTTCTCCATCTCCTTCTCATTCAGAGCCATACTGCAGCTGTTTGACCACCAGGACGGCCTCAGGAGACTAGTTAACCTGGTGAGTAGGGGGAGAGATTCTCTCATTCAGAGCCATAATGCAGTCATCAGGAGACTAGTTAACCTGGTGAGTAGGGAGAGAGACAGGGGAGAGATTCTCTCATTCAGAGCCATAATGCAGTCATCAGGAGACTAGTTAACCTGGTGAGTAGGGGGAGAGATTCTCTCATTCAGAGCCATAATGCAGTCATCATGAGACTAGTTAACCTGGTGAGTAGGGGGAGAGATTCTCTCATTCAGAGCCATAATGCAGTCATCAGGAGACTAGTTAACCTGGTGAGTAGGGGGAGAGATTCTCTCATTCAGAGCCATACTGCAGTCATCAGGAGACTAGTTAACCTGGTGAGTAGGGGGAGAGATTCTCTCATTCAGAGCCATACTGCAGTCATCAGGAGACTAGTTAACCTGGTGAGTAGGGGGAGTAATTCTCTCATTCAGAGCCATACTGCAGTCATCAGGAGACTAGTTAACCTGGTGAGTAGGGGGAGAGATTCTCTCATTCAGAGCCATAATGCAGTCATCAGGAGACTAGTTAACCTGGTGAGTAGAGCTCCTGTAGTCCCCCTTGCAGTTTTTCCGCTGCCTAGCTATGTTGTCCCTCGGCTACTGATTCCAGAAGACAATTGTGATGCCAGAGGACGTTGGAAGTTGCTTTCTTTTTGTCGCATCACAGCCCTGAAGGTGCGGTCTCTAGTTTAATTTGTGAAGAAACGTTCTCCCTTGAGGACTGAGGGACTGTGTTTTTTATTAGTCCCCTCTGACCCAGTGCTGTGTGTCCTCTCTCTCTCTCTGTCTCTCTCTCTGTCTGTCTGTGTCTGTCTGTCTGTCTCTATTTATATCTGTCTGTCTGTCTATCTCTCTCTCTAGATCAGTACATTAGAGATCCTGAACACAGAGGACCAGGGCGCCATGTTGAGTGACGACCAGGTGTTCTCCAGCCGTCAGACAGCCAAACACACCTGTATGTGCCTGAGAAGGTACTTCGAGGCCCATCTGGCTGTCAAGGTGGAGCAAGTCAAACAGTCCCTCCAGAGAACTGAAGGGGGCGCTCAAGTTCACTCTCAACCTTACTACAAGGTAGATTCCCTATTTAGTCATGTCCTGAGGTGAACACACTTAACACTCATCCTATTTAGTGATGTCCTGAGGAGAACACTTGACACTCATCCTATTTAGTGATGTCCTGAGGTGAACACTAACACTCATCCTATTTAGTGATGTCCTGAGGTGAACACTAACACTCATCCTATTTAGTGATGTCCTGAGGTGAACACTAACACTCATCCTATTTAGTGATGTCCTGAGGTGAACACTAACACTCATCCTATTTAGTGATGTCCTGAGGTGAACACTAACACTCATCCTATTTAGTGATGTCCTGAGGTGAACACTAACACTCATCCTATTTAGTGATGTCCTGAGGTGAACACTAACACTCATCCTATTTAGTGATGTCCTGAGGTGAACACTGACACTCATCCTATTTAGTGATGTCCTGAGGAGAACACTAACACTCATCCTATTTAGTGATGTCCTGAGGAGAACACACTTAACACTCATCCTATTTAGTGATGTCCTGAGGAGAACACACTGACACTCATTTAGATATGATCAAGATGTATCTATTGATTAGTTGAATGATTGATTATGGATAACGAAGCCTGAGTGCTCGATTTGTGTTTTATGTTTAAATTTTATTTGACCTTTATTTAACAAGGTAAGCTAGTTGAGAACAAGTTCTCATTTACAACTGCGACCTGGCCAAGATAAAGCAAAGCAGTTCGACACATACAACAACACAGAGTTACACATGGAGTAAAACAAACATACAGTCAATAATACAGTGGGAAAATAAAAATTGTTTGATTTGACTTATTGAAGACTTGTTGTGTGTCTGTGCCCCCCCCCAGTCGTGTTCATACAGTCATGAGCAGGTGGTGGACATGATGGACTTCCTGATAGAGTCTGGACACACTCAGCTATACTGGGAACCTGTCGAGGTGTTTTACAAGCTCTCCTGTATTCCCCTCGTGTTACAACTCATCTCTATAGCCTGTGACTGGAGGAGTTACTACGGCAGGTACGTTAACCAGTAGTCTCTCTAATTGACCTGATTTTTAAAATCTGCTCATTCTTCTGATGAAGACATCACATATCTCTTTGTTCTTCAGACAGTTTCTCGCTGTCGTTTGTTGTCATGACAAAATGTACAAGTTGGATAATGCCTTTACAGATCTGTGACCAGGCTAAGACTTTGATAACACATTATGATAAAAAAAAGAAAAAGTCATTTTTTCTTTCTCCAAGGTCTAGAAGGCAGTTCCTGTTATATCTATAGTGAGCTAAGATAAAGTCCAGCTCAGTCCCCTCCTTCTCTTGTCAGTAAGACTGCTCTACCCCCATAGAGATAATCCTCTGTTCTATCTACCAGGTCTGATACGGTGCGTTTTGCCCTGGACATCCTGGCCATGCTGACTGTAGTACCAAAGGTGCAGCTGCTGCTAGCTGAGACTGTAGACGTGCTGGATGAAGGAGGATCCACCGTCTGCACTGTCGGTATGTCTCTCTAGATTCTCTATATCTATACTGCTTGGTCAGTCTCTCTAGATTCTCTATAGCTATACTACTAGGTCAGTCTCTCTAGATTATCAATAGCTATACTACTAGGTCAGTCTCTCTAGATTATCAATAGCTATACTACTAGGTCAGTCTCTCTAGATTATCAATAGCTATACTACTAGGTCAGTCTCTCTAGATTATCAATAGCTATACTACTTGGTCAGTCTCTCTAGATTCTCTACATCTATACTACTTGGTCAGTCTCTCTAGATTCTCTACATCTATACTACTTGGTCAGTCTCTAGATTCTCTACATCTATACTACTTGGTCAGTCTCTCTACATCTATACTACTTGGTCAGTCTCTCTACATCTATACTACTTGGTCAGTCTCTCTAGATTATCTACATCTATACTACTTGGTCAGTCTCTCTAGATTCTCTACATCTATACTACTAGGTCAGTCTCTCTAGATTCTCTACATCTATACTACTTGGTCAGTCTCTACATCTATACTACTTGGTCAGTCTCTCTAGATTCTCTACATCTATACTACTAGGTCAGTCTCTCTAGATTCTCTACATATGTACTACTTGGTCAGTCTCTCTAGATAATCTACATCTATACTACTTGGTCAGTCTCTCTAGATTCTCTACATCTATACTACTTGGTCAGTCTCTCTAGATTCTCTACATCTATACTACTTGGTCAGTCTCTCTAGATTCTCTACATCTATACTACTAGGTCAGTCTCTCTAGATTCTCTACATATGTACTACTTGGTCAGTCTCTCTAGATAATCTACATCTATACTACTTGGTCAGTCTCTCTAGATTCTCTACATCTATACTACTTGGTCAGTCTCTCTAGATTCTCTACATCTATACTACTTGGTCAGTCTCTCTAGATTCTCTACATCTATACTACTTGGTCAGTCTCTCTAGATTCTCTACATCTGTACTACTTGGTCAGTCTCTCTAGATTCTCTACATCTATACTACTTGGTCAGTCTCTCTAGATTCTCTACATCTATACTACTTGGTCAGTCTCTCTAGATTCTCTACATCTATACTACTTGGTCAGTCTCTCTAGATTCTCTACATCTATACTACTTGGCCAGTCTCTCTAGATTCTCTACATCTATACTACTTGGTCAGTCTCTCTAGATTCTCTGCATCTATACTACTTTGTCAGTCTATAGAGCAATGATCACCAACTGTTCGATCTCCAAGGCATTCCTAGTCGATCACCAAACATTTCTGTAAAAACCCAACGATAAAGCCTTGTATTCCTATTTGTTTTATTCGTTTCTTGCTGTGCACTTGATTAAGCAGGCCTAGTGCCAG
Source organism: Salvelinus fontinalis (assembly GCF_029448725.1). Lineage (NCBI taxonomy): Eukaryota > Metazoa > Chordata > Actinopteri > Salmoniformes > Salmonidae > Salvelinus > Salvelinus fontinalis. The sequence continues at coordinate 68,243,666 of NC_074667.1, forward strand.
GAAGGCAAAGTGGTCCCATTTTTTTAACCATTTCACATTTTGAAATCTCGCAGTATCAACTTAGCTGTGAACTCAAGGCTTTTTTTTACAGTCTATGACTCAACGAATACAGCTGCTGTTTTTATGAGTAAGTTTGTGTTGAAGTTGTTATTCAGCAATGTCAATGCTTTTTAAAATTTTGTATAAGCCAAGAAATACACGTTCTCCCTACTTCCACTCACGCTACAACCAGCACTGCAGCTGTAATGAATGAGGACAACCGGCACTGCAGCTGTAATGAATGACTACAACCAGCACTGCAGCAGTAATGAATGACTACAACCAACACTGCAGCTGTAATGAATGACTACAACCAGCACTGCAGCTGTAATGAATGACTACAACCAGCACTGCAGCTGTAATGAATGACTACAACCAGCACTGCAGCTGTAATGAATGACTACAACCAGCACTGCAGCAGTAATGAATGACTACAACCAGCACTGCAGCTGTAATGAATGACTACAACCAGCACTGCAGCTGTAATGAATGACTACAACCAACACTGCAGCTGTAATGAATGACTACAACCAGCACTGCAGCTGTAATGAATGACTACAACCAGCACTGCAGCTGTAATGAATGACTACAACCAGCACTGCAGCTGTAATGAATGACTACAACCAGCACTGCAGCTGTAATGAATGACTACAACCAGCACTGCAGCAGTAATGAATGACTACAACCAGCACTGCAGCTGTAATGAATGACTACAACCAGCACTGCAGCAGTAATGAATGACTACAACCAGCACTGCAGCTGTAATGAATGACTACAACCAGCACTGCAGCTGTAATGAATGACTACAACCAGCACTGCAGCAGTAATGAATGACTACAACCAGCACTGCAGCTGTAATGAATGACTACAACCAGCACTGCAGCTGTAATGAATGACTACAACCAGCACTGCAGCTGTAATGAATGACTACAACCAGCACTGCAGCTGTAATGAATGACTACAACCAGCACTGCAGCTGTAATGAATGACTACAACCAGCACTGCAGCTGTAATGAATGACTACAACCAGCACTGCAGCAGTAATGAATGACTACAACCAGCACTGCAGCTGTAATGAATGACTACAACCAGCACTGCAGCTGTAATGAGGCCTGCTGGAGGTCATTTTGCAGGGCTCTGGCAGTGCATCTCCTTGCACAAAGGCGGAGGTAGCGGTCCTGCTGCTGGGTTGTTGCCCTCCTACGGCCTCCTCCACGTCTCCTGATGTACTGGCCTGTCTCCTGGTAGCGCCTCCATGCTCTGGACACTACGCTGTCAGACACAGCAAACCTTTTTGCCGCAGTTCGCATTGATGTGCCATCCTGGATGAACTGCACTACCTGAGCCACTTGTGTCGGTTGTAGACTCCGTCTCATGCTACCACTAGAGTGAGAGCACCGCCAGCATTCAAAAGTGACCAAAACATCAGCCAGGAAGCATAGGAACTGAGAAGTGGTCTGTGGTCACCACCTGCAGAATCACTCCTGTTTTGGGGGGTGTCTTGCTAATTGCCTATAATTTCCACCTTTTGTCTATTGCATTTGCACAATGGCATGTGAAATTTATTGTCAATCAGTGTTGCTTCCTAAGTGGACAGTTTGATTTCACAGAAGTGTGATTGACTTGGAGTTACATTGTGTTGTTTAAGTGTTCCCTTTATTTTTTTGAGCAGTGTACATTACTAGGGCAGTCACTCTATATTCTTTATATCTATATTACTAGGGCAGTCGCTCTATATTACTAGGGCAGTCGCTCTATATTCTTTATATCTATATTACTAGGGCAGTCGCTCTATATTCTCCATCTATATTACTAGGGCAGTCGTTCTATTCTCTATATATATAATACTAGGGCAGTCGCTCTATATTCGCTCTAGTTACCTTTTCACTGTGTTCCTCCTGCAGGAATGAGTATTATCCTGGGGGTGGCAGAGGGAGAGGTGTTTGTCAACGATGCAGAGATCCAGAAGTCAGCGCTCCAGGTGGTCACCAACTGTGTGTGTGCCCCCGACCAGACCCTCACTTCCATGGGCAGCTTTCTGCATCACCCCCCACAGGAGAGTGTGCTCACCAAGATGTGGAACGTTGTCCAGGCCAACAACGGCATCAAGGTAGGTGACCTAGGGGTTGTGGCTCGTATCCTCTGTGTAGATGTATGTGTGTCTCGGGGAAGGGGGGGGGTAAAATACATCTTCCTCTTATTCCTCTGTTACTCACTACAGTAAAGACAGGCTTCTCGTTGATCGTCAAACATTTTAAAACTCTTTTTAAATTCTGTAACTAAACTCTTCTTCCAGGTCCTCCTTGGTTTACTGACGGTCAAGATGCCCATCACGGACGCAGACCAGATTCGAGCGCTGGCTTGTAAGGCTCTGGTTGGTCTGTCTCGCTCCAGGGCTGTTAGACAGATCATCTCCAAGCTGCCTCTGTTCTCCTCCTCACACATCCAACAGCTGATGAAGGAACCCGTGCTGCAGGACAAACGCTCCCAACACGTCCGCTTCTGCCGTTACTCTGCCGAGCTCATAGAGAGGGTGTCGGGTAAGTCGAAACCACCTTCAAAAACAAAACAAACCATTTTATGTGCTTAGCCAGTTTAATACAAAGGTAGCAATACGATACGGAAAACATAAATCAAAAATCTGAGATTTAAAAAAAATGTAGGGTCGGGACGATGCCACGAAGCTCGTTTAACTTCTTTAGGAAAACAGCCTTGTTGTTGAAAACAAACATTATGTTTTAGAGTCTCACATGTATTTATTTTACAAGCTACACAATGTTTTACATACAGCAGCTTTTTAAAGGACCAAATAGTTTGGTCTGTGTGTTTTTATTTTTGCCGTGGGAAAAAAATATTGCGATACTGATGTCGTCCCGCCTCTGATAAAATGAACGCTAGTATAAACAACTAAGACAAAAGAGGGCATCTTTCTTTTCATAATGCGTCTGTTTTCCTCAGGTAAACCCTTGTTGATCGGGACAGATGTGTCTTTGGCCCGGCTCCAGAGGGCCAACGTTGTGGCCCAATCCCGTATCTCCTTTCCTGAGAAGGAGTTGTTGCTACTCATCAGGAACCACCTGGTGGCTAAAGGACTCCAGGATACTGCCTCAGCCCTCACCAAGGAGGCTAATCTCCCCTGCGGCCCGCTCTCCCTCTCCATCCCCCTCTCCTCCTCCCCCTCGCTCTACCCGGCAGTCTCTGTAGCTCCTTCCCCTGTCTCTTCGTCCGCTGTATTACCCAGAACCCCAAGGGGCATAGTCAACGGAGGAGTGGTATTGGCTGCTCGCCTCACTGCGATGACCCAATCATCTTCGTCTTCCTTGGTCCAGACGCCACGCCCCTCCCTGCCTCCTTGCAGCCCTAACGGCCCACCTCCCCATGGATCGCCCCAAATCGGGCGTATCCTGTTCACGCGGGAGCGCTCCTCTGTCCTCTGTAGCCCTGGGACTGGACTTGGTGGCAGCAGTGGGAAACAGCCCTCCAGTGTGCTGAGACAGAAGTCGGACCACGGAGCGTTCAGCCAGAGTCCTGCCATGAAGAAACAGCTGGATCGACATCTGCCTTCCCCGCCTGCCCTGGACAGCATCATCACAGAGTACCTCAGGGAGCAGCATGCCAGGTTTGAAGACTTTTTATTTTATTTAACATTTATGTTGACACCGTCAGACTTCGGAAAGTATTCAGACCCCTTGACTTTTTCCACATTTTGTTACTTAACAGCCTTATTCTAAATTAGATACTTTTGCAAATTTAAAAAACAAATACCTTATTTACATAAGTATTCAGACCCTTTGCTATGAGACTCAAAATTGACTCAGGTGCATCCTGTTTCCATTGATCGTCCTTGAGATGTTTCTACAACTGGATTGGAGTCCACCTGTGGTAAATTAAATTGATTGGACATGATTTGGAGAGGCACACACCTGTCTATATAAGGTCCCACAGTTGACAGTGCATGTCAGAGCAAAAAAACAAACCATGAGGTCGAAAGAATTGTCCGTAGAGCTCCGAGACAGATCTGAGGAAGGCTACCAAAACATTTCAACAGCTTGGAAGGTCCCCAAGAACACAGTGGTCTCCATCATTCTTAAATGGAAGATGTTTGGAATCACCAAGACTCTTCCTAGAGCTGGCCGCCCGGCCAAAATGAGCAATCGGGGGAGAAGGGCCTTGGTCAGGAAGGTGACCAAGAACCCGATGGTCACTCTGACAGAGTTCCTCTGTGGATATGGGAGAACCTTCCAGAATGACAACCATTTCTGCAGCATCCCACCAATCAGGTTTTTATGGTAGAGTGGCCAGACGGAAGCCACTCCTCAGTAAAAGGCACATGACAGCCCACTTAGACAGCCGAAAGGCACCTAAAGACTCTCAGACCATGAGAAACAAGATTCTCTGATTTGATGAAACCAAGATTGAACTCTTTGGCCTGAATGCCAGGCATCACGTCTGGAGGAAATCTGGCACCATCCCTAAGGTGATGCATGGTGGTGGCACCATCCCTATGGTGATGCATGGTGGTGGCACCATCCCTACGGTGAAGCATGGTGGTGGCAGCATCCCTACGGTGAAGCATGGTGGTGGCAGCATCCCTACGGTGAAGCATGGTGGTGGCAGCATCCCTACGGTGAAGCATGGTGGTGGCACCATCCCTATGGTGATGCATGGTGGTGGCACCATCCCTACGGTGAAGCATGGTGGTGGCAGCATCCCTACGGTGAAGCATGGTGGTGGCAGCATCCCTACGGTGAAGCATGGTGGTGGCACCATCCCTATGGTGATGCATGGTGGTGGCACCATCCCTACGGTGAAGCATGGTGGTGGCACCATCCCTACGGTGAAGCATGGTGGTGGCAGCCTCCCTACGGTGAAGCATGGTGGTGGCAGCATCATGCTGTGGGGATGTTTTTCAGCAGTGGGGACTGTAATATTGTAATTACTTTGCCACCATGGCCTATTTATTGCCTTAACTCCCTTACCTCATTTGCACTCACTGTATATAGACTTTTTGTTTTCTTTTGTTCTACTGTATTATTGACTGTATGTTTTGTTTATTTCATGTGTAACTCTGTGTTGTATGTGTCGAATTGCTATGCTTTATCTTGGCCAGGTCGCAGTTGCAAATGAGAACTTGTTCTCAACTGGCCTACCTTGTTAAATAAATGTGAAATAAATAAAAGGAAACTAGTCAGGATCGAGGGAAAGATGAACGGAGAAAAGTACAGAGATCCTTGATTGAAAACCTGCTCCAGAGCGCTCAGGACCTCAGACTGGGGTGAAGGTTCACCTTCCAACAGGACAACGACCCTAAACGCACAGCCAAGACAACGTAAGAGTCTCTGAATGTCCTTAAGGGCCCAGCCAGAGCCCGGACTTGAACCTGATCGAACATCTCTGGAGAGACCTGAAAATAGCTATGCGACGACAGAGCTTGAGAGGATCTTCAGAGATGAATAGCAGAAACTCCCCAAATACAGGTGTGCCAAACGTGTAGCGTCATACACAAGACTTTGGCTGTAATCGCTGCCAAAGGTGCTTCAACAAAGTATTGAGTAAAGGGTCTGAATACTTATGTAAATGATTTTTTTTCTTCAGTTTTGTATATTTTTTGAATACATTTCCAATGGTTTTACTTTGTAATTATGGGGTATTGTGTGTGTGTGTGAATTGAGGACTTTAATTTCTTTTTATTTTGATCTATTTTAGGATAAGTCTGCAACGTAACAAAATGTAGAAAAAGTCAAGGTCTGAATACTTTCCGAATGTACTGTGTATATATTTCGGACTTGTATATTTTCTGTATTTCGTAATTCATTTGACATTTTGGGGATTTGCGTGTATTGTTCGGTATTACTGTCCTGTTGGAGCTACGAACGTAAGTATTTCCCTACACCTGCAAAACATGTGTTCTCAACTCGACCAATAACGTGATATTTATTCATTTATTTTACGTTTGTTACAATTTATTTTACATTTATTTAACTCAGCAAGTCAATTTAACAACAAATGTTTATTTCTGATTGTATTTTAAAAATGTTATTTCAGGTGTAGGAACCCGGTGACTACCTGCCCCCCCTTCTCCCTGTTCACACCCCACCAGTGCCCAGAACCCAAGCAGAGGTGCCAGGCCCCCACTAACTTCACCTCCAGACTGACCAGCAGGGTGCTGTATCCTAAACACGGAGGGGTGGACGGGGGCTGCCTGGACAGACATCTCATCTTCAGCAGGTAGGCTTCACCTATCCTCAGAAAGGCCCCCGGCCCGCATTACATCCAGGCCTCTTTTTCTTTTGGGGTTCATGTCAATAGTCTGACGTGGCTACCTTCATTTCCTCACGTCCTTCAAAGGAGGAGAAGAAGACACTTTTAAAACTATTGAGATGAAACCTCTGGCCCTGTCCAAATACCAGTACTAAACAGTAGGCATTTTTGGGTATGCTAAGAAAGTATAGTATGTGAAATGTAGAACATTTTTGTATGTTTTAAATGCCAGGATGTCATATTCATTTAGGCTTTTCATCAAAGTACAGTTCAGTGCACACTATTGAGGAAGATGGTTTTTCCAGACCCACGGGTTTGACAACAGCTGATAATCAGCGGAGAGGACAGGCTGTACCAAAAATGAGTGGCCGGGAATCAATTACACATTTTAAATGATTCATTCTCAGCAGGAGGAGCCGAGGATGCTGATATGTGTTACTTACTGCATTGGTTTTTACTAAACAGTACATTCTAGAAAGTAGTAGCCTAGTGGTTAGAACGTTGGACTAGTAACCGAAAGGTTGCAAGATTGAATCCCCCGAGCTGACAAGGTAAAAATCTGTCGTTCTGCCCCTGAACAATGCAGTTAACCCACTGTTCCTAGACCATCTTTGTAAATAAGAATTTGTTCTTAACTGACCTGACTAGTTATATATCTTTGTATTTGTTTTATTATTACACAGTATGCAGTTTAAGAAAGTAGTCCGCTAGCCAGATTTTGGACATGGCCAGTGTCTCCTTGTAGATCTGTTAGGTACCCTCTACTTTCTCTTTCTGTAGTGAGCTTTCCTCTCCTCTGTTTCTCTCTCCCCCTCCATCTCTTTAGCTAACCCCTTCATGATGTCTCTCTCCCCCCCTCCATCTCTTTAGCTAACCCCTTCATGATGTCTCTCTCCCCCTCCCCCACAAGGTTCCGGCCCATCTCAGTGTTCAGGGAGGCTGAGGAGGATGACAGTGGTTTCACCTGCTGTGCCTTCTCAGCTCGCGAGCGTTTCCTGATGCTGGGGACGTGTACAGGACACCTGAAGCTCTATAACGTGTTCAGCGGTCAGGAGGAGGCTAGCTACAGCTGTCATACTTCAGCCATCACTCACCTGGAGCCCTCACGGGTATGTAGATTGATGGATGGATGGATGGATCAGAGTGGTTAGGAGGAGGATGGCTCACCTGCAATCATCACGTCTCATTAGTAATCATCATACTACTACTGCATCTAAAAGTATAGCTTCAAGCACCCATGCCCGGGTTCAAGATTTGACCCCACAGCGCCACCATCAGGAATGAATTGGACACCACCCTTGGATGATATCTTGTGTACTTCTTACCACATTAGCCAAATCAAACAGGTCATGCAATATGCTTTTGATGTCTGCTGCAGAGGGACAAGAGAGAGCCATGAGAAATCATGGAAATAAAAGTGCTGAAAACTAAATATTTAAAAATATATTGGAGAACAAACTATGAAGGAAAAATACTGGTGTTTTGGTACAGCCAACTAGTGCAAAAATGACATTGTGATATTGTCAAAACGATACTTCGGATATATCCCCCAAAAATAATATCTATGTAACTTAATAGATTTGTATTTATTTTTTTCTCACTAATGTTGACTACTTTAAAACGTCTTCTACTCAAGTACTGCTTGACCAAGGAGTAGCGTTTTTAAGTGTTTTTAACAAAATTCAAAATGGTGGAAAATCCATGGGTCCTTGAGGCAAATGTTTTTTCCTTGTTAGGTGAGGGACGTATGTACTGAACTTCAGGACTCGTAAAAAGAGGTGAGGGGTGTGAGCTTTTGAAGTTTGGAAATACAATCACTTGTGACCTAACAAGCAGAAATGCCCGGGGTTCAAACTGTGGGCCCATTTCGCCACCATCAAGACGAATGGCCCCTTGGAGCTACTTCTGTACATTACCACGGTAGCCAAATACCAGAACTCAAAATAAAACGGATCTTTTGATGTATTTGAATTTTTTAATGTTGACTACTTTAAACATCTTCTTCACCAGAACCGAAGGACCGATCGGTGTATAGTATCTAGGGATACAAGTCTTTAACCCCCAACCCTATTTTCCAAGCCTCTTGCTCAAGCAATATGGCCGCGATAAGCCAATGAGAGTGCGTGCATGATTTTATCCTGTCCAACAGCCTCCCCATGAGGACAAACTGAACCAAATGTCATCAGTCAAACAGGTTTAAGACATGAAAACGTTTGCAGGTTATAGCGCCACCGTGTGGTGAAGCTGAATGTGTTTGCATATGTTGAGTCCTGACTGTTTGGAACGTGTACCAAGTTTGGTTACAATGCCAATATCCATGTCTGATTTATGTGCCAGACCACGCCCACATGAATGTTTATTGGTCAGTAGCAGCCATTTTTTTTTGTTGACACGCTAGTCTGTAAGAACATGTGTTGAGAGACCTTGGTCCACACATACCATGTATCAAATGTTTTGCAGATCAGTCAGAGAGGAGTGGGTACGACCATCATGGTGGACCTTAAGGGTCCTTGAGGAAAATGTGTTCTTTGTGAGGAGAGGGACGTGTACATTTATACCCAATTTCGTGACTCTAGGTCACACGGAGTGAGAGGCGTGACCTTCCAAAGTTTGCGTTTTCAATCTCTTGTTATACGTCTTACCATCACACGGAGGTAGCATTTGTTCAGCAAATTACCGCAGGAGAATAATAATAGGGTTACATAATAATAGGCCAACAATAGGGTTTCACCCAGCTTAAACCAATAACTGCTACTACTACTACTATACTACCACTAATATACTACTACTACTACTACTACTACTATACTACCACTAATATACTACTACTACTACTATACTACCACTAATATACTACTACCACTAATATACTACTACTACTATACTACCAATAATATACTGCTACTACTACTACTACTACTACTACTACTACTACACGACCACTAATATACTACTACTACTACTGCTGCTGCTATACTACTACTACTACTACTACTATTACTATACTATCACTAATATACTACTACTACTATACGACCACTAATATACTACTACTACTGCTGCTATACTACTATTACTATACTACCACTAATATACTACTACTGCTACTACTACTATACTACCGCTAATATACTACTACTGCTACTACTACTATACTACCACTAATATACTACTACGACGACTACCAGCAGTAATAATGATATGCCAGCTACAGCTGTCACAGCTCAGCCATCAAACCTTGAGCTCTATTCATCAAATCAGTCAATTCAATGTATTTCTGAAATCTTTTTTTCCATTAGCAGTAATCACCGTAGCAGGCCTCAATAGTGTGTTCAGTGGTAGACTGGCAGTAGGCTTCCCTTCTTCTTCCAACACTCATCTCTCCTGTATTTTTAGGACGGTTCTCTGCTGTTGACGTCTGCCTCGTGGAGTGTCCCTCTGTCAGCTCTCTGGAGTATGCAGTCTGTCTTCGAGATGAAGTTAGTCTCACTCTGAAGCCCGTAGTCTGAACTGTTTAGTCATTTCCTTTTTATAGAGACTTTCACTAACACGCAGCCGTCGTGGTTGTCTCCGTTTCAGGCATTCATTTTTGGACGACCATTACGTAGAGTTCAGTAAACTGTCACAAGACCGAGTGATTGGCACCAAGGACCAAGTAGCTCATGTAAGTCGACTCCACCTCTTCGTTTACACCGTGTCTTTTCTGTTATATTCTTTGAACTCCAGCACTGTCTTTAAAATCACTGGATGTGTATAATTCATATTTCCCTACATCACTGTATGAATAAAGAAATGAGAGGCCAGCGCATGGTGCTTCCTACGAGCAGTGAGCTGGTCTCTTTTTTTTTTTTTTTTTAATCCACATCTGTTTTTTTCCAGCACCGGCTTTCTCAAGCTTAGGATGTTAATTTCACCTTCTTTTGTGTCCTCTCCAGATCTATGACATCCAGTCAGGCCAGAAGTTGCTGACCCTTAATGACCCTGGCCTGGCCAACAACTACAAGAGGAACTGTGCGACCTTTAACCCTAGCGACGACCTGGTGCTGAACGACGGGGTCATGTGGGACGTGCGCTCTGCTCAGGCCATCCACAAGTTTGACAAGTTCAATATGAACATCAGCGGCGTTTTCCATCCCAACCGCCTCGAGGTCATCATCAACACAGAGATTGTATCCTTATTACTTCCTGTTTTGGTCCTTATAACTTCCTGTTTTGGTCCTTATTACTTCCTGTTTTGGTCCTTATTACTTCCTGTTTTGGTCCTTATTACTTCCTGTTTTGGTCCTTATTACTTCCTGTTTTGGTCCTTATTACTTCCTGTTTTGGTCCTTATCACTTCCGGGTTGGTCCTTATTACTTCCGGTTTTGGTTCGCATTACTTCCTGGTTTGGTCCTTATTACTTCCTGGTTTGGTCCTTATTACTTCCTGTTTTGGTCCTTATTACTTCCTGTTTGGTTAACAAATAACATTATTAACAATAAGGATATGAACAACTTAACGAAAAGAACAGTCGCAACTCACTGCAATACATTTAATGTTCACTTTTATTAACAGAGCAAATCTAACTAATAAAAGAAACACAATAATAATCTGTAAAAAATGCTCCTGGGATATCACATTCTGCTGCTTTTATTATGTGTATCGCCAGACGTGTAAAAACTCAGGGGACATCTAATTTGAGTTTTTCTAACTATGGCCTGAGTTTATCCAGGTCATGTCAGTAAAACCAGCCCCAGGATACGAACCATTTGATTTGGAAGCGATGATCACCTTGACAGCTATGCCAGTGGGACCTGAGAACATTCCATCTCCTCCACACGGTGCCTGCCCTGGACCAGTGTAGAGGAGTCTTCAACAACAACGCCACGGTCATGTACGGCGCCATGCTCCAGGCTGATGAGGAGGATGACGTGATGGACCAACAGATGAAGAGTCCCTTTGGTTCCTCCTTCAGAACTTTTGACGCCACCGACTACAAACCCATCGGTATGACCTAAAGGTCATAGGTCAAGCATAGGGATTTGTTTTTTTGTGGGGAGTGGCTGAAGTTGACTTCTGGTTCTATGTTCTTCCTCAGCTACTGTGGATGTGAAGAGGAATATTTTTGACCTGTGTACTGACACTAGGGACTGCTACCTGGCCGTCATCGAGGTAAACTTCCTGGTTTTATTTCCATTGCTGATATACCAAGTTGCGTCTTCTATCTCTGGTCTGACCATTCCATCAGTATATGGTTGTTATCATGTAGGAAGAATGAGCTGTATTGTTTGTGTCCCATATTCTTACTTATGGCTAGGGGCTAGGGGATAGGGCTAGGGGATAGGGGATAGGGCTAGGGGATAGGGGTTAGGGCTAGGGAGGTGCAATGCTCCCTGGTGATGCCATATTATTGCTCTCTGTTCTACTCTGGCTCTTGAACTGTGTCCCAAATAGACATTCAAAAAGAAACTAAAGAGTAGAATGTGGGAAGTGTAGTCCTCTCTGTCAGACAGCAGTTCTTCTAGAGAGTAGAATGTGGGAAGTGTAGTCCTCTCTGTCAGACAGCAGTTCTTCTAAAGAGTAGAATGTGGGAAGTGTAGTCCTCTCTGTCAGACAGCAGTTCTTCTAAAGAGTAGAATGTGGGAAGTGTAGTCCTCTCTGTCAGACAGCAGTTCTTCTAAAGAGTAGAATGTGGGAAGTGTAGTCCTCTCTGTCAGACAGCAGTTCTTCTAAAGAGTAGAATGTGGGAAGTGTAGTCCTCTCTGTCAGACAGCAGTTCTTCTAAAGAGTAGAATGTGGGAAGTGTAGTCCTCTGTCAGACAGCAGTTCTTCTAGAGAGTAGAATGTGGGAAGTGTAGTCCTCTCTGTCAGTCAGCAGTTCTTCTAGAGAGTAGAATGTGGGAAGTGTAGTCCTCTCTGTCAGTCAGCAGTTCTTCTAGAGAGTAGAATGTGGGAAGTGTAGTCCTCTCTGTCAGTCAGCAGTTCTTCTAGAGAGTAGAATGTGGGAAGTGTAGTCCTCTCTATCAGACAGCAGTTCATATCAAGCCGTGTGTTCTTCTAACATCTTTAGAACCAGGACTCTATCAACATGGACACGGTGTGTCGCCTGTATGAAGTGGGGAGACAGAGACTAGCTGAGGAGGGAGAGGATGATGATGATCAGGTAAGAGATGCTGTCCTTCTCTCTACTAAACTCAGTCTAACTTTAGTATCTTGTCTACATCAACTCTCTCCTAGTGGTCCTAATCTCTAATATCCAGTCTCTCCATTTCAGCCCATACTGCCCAGTGCTCTTTGATCTGGGTTCTGAGAGCCCACGGGGTTACACACCAGAACTTTTGATCCTAGCCCATCACTGAAACACCTGCTTCTATCCCAGCCTCTCCCCGCTGTTTTCTTTTAACTGTGTTCAAATATATTGATGTGTGTTTTTTAAAATATATATTTCATCTTGTTTCACCTTGTGTCGATTTGTGTTAAAAAATGTGTCGCCTTCCCACCAGGAGGATCAAGACGATGATGAAGACTCTGACGACGACGATGAAGATGACGATGATGACATGGAGACAGACCCGCTGTTGGCCGAGCTGATCGAGGGAGGAGAAGGAGAGGAGGATGGAGGTAACGACTTCTCTCCATCGGATGATGAAGCGGTGGCCCGGCTGCTCAATGCTGAAGATGATGATGATGATGATGATGATGAGGATGACTCTAACAACGATGCTGAGATTGACCTGGGATGTGAGTAATAGCGGTGTCGTCTTGGGAAAATCATTTAACACACAAAACATCCACTAGTCTAGAAGGGAAAGAAAGCAGCCCAAGACCGGCAGCATTGGCCAGGCACTATGTTTCCCCACGTACCAAGAGGATCATGTCTGATTGATGGATTTATCGATTGAAAAAATTCCAAATCAAATTTTAAAATCAAATTGTATTTGTCACAAGCGCTGAATACAACAGGTGTAGTAGACCTTTCAGTGAAATTCTGACTTACAAGCCCTTAAACCAACAATGCAGTTAAGAAAAATTTGTGTTTAGTAAAAAATAGGGAAGTAAAAAATGTAAATAGCAAATAATTAAATAGCAACAGTACAATAACAGTAACCAGGCTATATACAGGAGGTACCGGTACAGAGTCAATGTGGAGGCTATATACAGGGGGTACCGGTACAGAGTCAATGTGGAGGCTATATACAGGGTGTTACGGTACAGAGTCAATGTGGAGGCTATATACAGGGGGTACCGGAACAGAGTCAATGTGGAGGCTATATACAGGGGGCACCGGTACAGAGTCAATGTGGAGGCTATATACAGGGGGTACCAGTACAGAGTCAATGTGGAGGCTATATACAGGGGGTACCGGTACAGAGTCAATGTGGAGGCTATATACAGGGTGTTATGGTACAGAGTCAATGTGGAGGCTATATACAGGAGGTACCGGTACAGAGTCAATGTGGAGGCTATATACAGGGTGTTACGGTACAGAGTCAATGTGGAGGCTATATACAGGGTGTTATGGTACAGAGTCAATGTGGAGGCTATATACAGGGTGTTATGGTACAGAGTCAATGTGGAGGCTATATACAGGGTGTTATGGTACAGAGTCAATGTGGAGGCTATATACAGGGAGTACCGGTACAGAGTCAATGTGGAGGTTATATACAGGGGATACCGGTACAGAGTCAATGTGGAGGCTATATACAGGGGGTACCGGAACAGAGTCAATGTGGAGGCTATATACAGGGGGTACCGGAACAGAGTCAATGTGGAGGCTATATACAGGGGGGTACAGGTACAGAGTCAATGTGGAGGCCGGTACAGAGTCAATGTGGAGGCTATATACAGGGGGTACCTGTACAGAGTCAATGTGGAGGCTATATACAGGGGGTACCGGTACAGAGTCAATGTGGAGGCTATATACAGGTGGTACCAGTACAGAGTCAATGTGGAGGCTATATACAGGTGGTACTGGTACAGAGTCAATGTGGAGGCTATATACAGGGGGTACCGGTACAGAGTCAATGTGGAGGCTATATACAGGTGGTACCAGTACAGAGTCAATGTGGAGGCTATATACAGGTGGTACCAGTACAGAGTCAATGTGGAGGCTATATACAGGTGGTACTGGTACAGAGTCAATGTGGAGGCTATATACAGGGTGTTACGGTACAGAGTCAATGTGGAGGCTATATACAGGGTGTTATGGTACAGAGTCAATGTGGAGGCTATATACAGGGTGTTACGGTACAGAGTCAATGTGGAGGCTATATACAGGGGGTACCGGAACAGAGTCAATGTGGAGGCTATATACAGGGGGTACCGGTACAGAGTCAATGTGGAGGCTATATACAGGGGGTACCAGTACAGAGTCTATGTGGAGGCTATATACAGGGGGTACCAGTACAGAGTCAATGTGGAGGCTATATACAGGGGGTACCAGTACAGAGTCAATGTGGAGGCTATATACAGGGGGTACCAGTACAGAGTCAATGTGGAGGCTATATACAGGGGGTACCAGTACAGAGTCAATGTGGAGGCTATATACAGGGGGTACCAGTACAGAGTCAATGTGGAGGCTATATACAGGGGGTACCAGTACAGAGTCAATGTGGAGGCTGTATACAGGGGGTACCAGTACAGAGTCAATGTGGAGGCTATATACAGGGGGTACCAGTACAGAGTCAATGTGGAGGCTATATACAGGGGGTACCGGTACAGAGTCAATGTGGAGGCTATATACAGGGGGTACCAGTACAGAGTCAATGTGGAGGCTATATACAGGGGGTACCAGTACAGAGTCAATGTGCGGAGGCACCGGTTAGTCGAGGTAATTGAGGTAATATGTACATGTAGGTAGAGTTATTAAAGTGACTATGCATAGATAATAACAGAGTAGCAGCGGTGTAAAAGAGGGAATGGGAGGGGACAGACGATGTAAGTAGTCTGGGTAGCCATTTGATTAGCTGTTCAGGAGCCTTATGGCTTGGGGGTAGAAGCAGTTTAGAAGCCTTTTTGGACCAAGACTTGGCGCTCCGGTACTGCTTGCCGTGTGGTAGCAGAGAGAACAGTCTATGACTTGGGTGGCTGGAGTCTTTGACAATTTTTAGGGCCTTCCTCTGACACCGCCTGGTATAGAGGTCTTGGATGGCAGGAAGCTTGGTCCCAGTGATGTACTGGGCTGTTCGCACTACCCTCTGTAGTGCCTTGTGGTCGGCGGCCGAGCAGTTGCCATACCAGGCAGTGATGCAACCAGTCAGGATGCTCTCGATGGTGCAGCTATAGAACCTTTTGAAGATCTGGGGGGACACATGCCAAATCTTTTCATTCTCCTGTGGGGGAATAGGTTTTGTCGTGCCCTCTTCACGACTGTCTTGGTGTGTTTGGACCATGATAGTTTGTTGGGGAACCAAGGAACCAGTTTTAAACAGTAATTGTTAGTATGTACACACACTCACACAGTGACTGTCTTTCTTTCTATCTCCCTGTCTGTCTTCCCGTACAGCTGACAGTTCCGACAGCTCCGACGGCAGCACTGACACCTCGGACCTGGAGGACCAACTCTTCCTGTCTATGAGCGACTAGACAGGAAATGGGACATGACAACCAGGAAGTGGCAAAGGGGACACAACATGTATCCACCCATTGCCACTTAAGCTGGAGGAATCCCCCCCCCCCCCCCCCCCCCTATGAATGTGAATTCATATGGACAAAGAGAAAAGATGAAATAAAAAGATCATATTTGAAGCAAGCCAGGTGTGAGATGGTAATAGTGAAGGGCCGATGACTTGAGGGTGTTGTTGGACATGACAGGCTACCCACTGAATTCCAAATGTAACCCTAGCAACTACACGCTAGGTAGGTCAGAGAATATTGCATTGCTTTTCAATGCCTCTAAAGATGTTCTTCGGGGTTCCATTTGGAAGTCTGCACTAGTTTGACAGGGAAAAAAGACTTGATATTTTAGACCGAAGGACAACTTAGACAGGATATCAAGACTTTTTCTTTATATGACGTGTAGCAATTTGAATTGTACAAAAATAGATTTTTTCCCCCAGATTTTTTTGGGGGGGGCCCTTTTTAATATAAATTTAAGTTGGTATGTTTTAATTTTGTGGATTTGTAGCTGTAAAATAGCTACTGCTCTTGGATTTGGTATTTGTTATTATATTAGGATCCCCATTTTAGCTGTTGCGAAAGCAGCAGCTACTCTACTTGGGGGTCCACACAGAACATGACACATGAAACATTAATACAGAACATTAATAGACAAGAACAGCTCCAGGACAGGGCTAGTTGCTACATCCAGCCCTGTTAAATGTAGTAGTTAATAATAAGGCTACTATCGCTTTAAGAGTGCAACCTTCCCCCTGTTAAATTGAAGTCATGGCAACAAACAATGGAAGACAACTTTTCATTTTTTGACTGTTTCAGATTGACAGTTCTGCAAAACTTTGCCAAGCTAACCAAAAACGATATATAGCTTCAAAACTGTTAATTTATTTACTATATTATTATTATTATTTTTTTTTTTTTGTACTTTGTCAAATGCAAGTGACAATAATATGAAAATATTCATAATAAATGTAACTGAATGCTCCTATGCTGCGTTCGCTCTTGTACCCTTTTTCACACCACAGAGCCCAACTGGACTGTACTGGCCCGGTTTCCACATCCAGTTTCTGGAATGGTGCTGTTACAGGGCAATGTAAAACAATAATATCCAAGCCTGCACAGTTCAGTCGGCGTTGGGTTAATAGTGTGAAACGGGTGTTCTATTTAGTTCTACAGTGGTAAACAGGTGTAGTGAGTTTAATGGCCTCTAGAGGTCAGTGTTGCATAATGTGAATACATATTGATATAAAAACAGAGCCCTTTCTATATAATATACCATTTACACTACCGGTCAAATAGTTTTAGAACACCTACTCATTCAAGGGTTTTATTTTTTATTTTTTTAAACTATTTTCTACATTGTAGAATAATAGTGAAGACATCAAAACTATGAAATAACACATATGGAATCATGTAGTAACCAAAAAAGTGTTGAGCAAATTAAAAATATATTTTTATATTTGAGATTCTTCAAAGTAGCCACCCTTTGCCTAGATAACAGCTTTGCCCACTCTAGGCATTCTCTCAACCAGCTTCGTGAGGTAGTCACCTGGAATGCATTACAATTAACAGGTGTTCGTTCTTAAAAGTTAATTTGTGGGATTTCTTTCTTAATGCGTTTGGGCCAATCAGTTGTGTTGTGACAAGGTAGGGGTGGTATACAGAAGATAGCCCTATTTGGTAAAAGACCAAGTCCATATTATAGCAAGAACATCTCAAATAAGCAAAGAGAAACGACAGTCCATTACTTTAAGACATGAAGGTCAGTCAATCCGGAACATTTCAAGAACTTTGAAAGTTTCTTCAAATGCAGTCGCAAAAACCATCAAGCGCTATGATGAAACTGGCTCTCATGATGACCGCCACAGGAAAGGAAGACCCAGAGTTATCTCTGCTGCAGAGGATAAGTCCATTAGAGTTAACTGCACCTCAGATTACAGCCCAAATAAATGCTTCACAGAGTTCAAGTAACAGACACATCTCAACATCAACTCTCCAGAGGAGACTTTGTGAATCAGGCCTTCGTGGTCGAATTGCTGCAAAGAAACCACTACTAAAGGACACCAATTAGAAGAAGAGACTTGCTTGGGCAAAGAAACACGAGCAATGGACATTAGACCGGTGTAAATTTTGTATTTTGGTCTGATGAGTCCAAATTGGAGATTTTTGGTTCCAACCGGCATGTCTTTGTGAGACGCAGAGTAGGTGAACGGATGATCTCCGCATGTGTGGTTCCCACCGTGAAGCATGGAGGAGGAGGTGTGATGGTGTGGGGGTGCTTTGCTGGTGACACTGTCTGTGATTTATTTAGAATTCAAGGCACACTAAACCAGCATGGCTACCACAGCATTCTGCAGCGATACGCCATCCCATCTGGTTTCCGCTTAGTGGGACTGTCATTTGTTTTTCAACAGGACAATGACCAAACACACCTCCAGGCTGTTTTAAGGGCTATTTGACCAAGAAGGAGAGTGATGGAGTGCTGCATCAGATGACCTGGCCTCCACAATCCCCCGACCTCAACCCAATTGAGATGGTTTGGGATGAGTTGGACTGCAGAGTGAAGGAAAAGCAGCCAACAAGTGCTCAGCATATGTTGGAACCCCTTCAAGACTGTTGGAGAAGCATTCCAGGTGAAGCTGGTTGAGAGAATGCCAAGAGTGTGCAAAGCTGTCATCAAGGCAAAAGGGTGGCTACTTGAAGAATCTCAAATATAAAATATGTTTAGATTTGTTTTTCCTTTTGTTTGGTCAATGTGTTATTTCATAGTTTTGATGTCTTCACTATTATTCTACAATGTAGAAAATAGTCTAAATAAATAAACCTTGAATGAGTAGATGTTCTAAAACTTTTGACCGGTAGTATATATATTTGTGTTTATTTATGTGTGTGTGTATGTGTGTATATATATAAGGTGCTAATACAGCAGATCTTTTCCACAATACATCCATGACTGAAGTTTCCCTTAGGCACAGATCTAGGATCAGATTCTCTCCCTAAATCCTATACTTTTAACATTGGTTGGACTGAAATATATCTGATGCTATGTCAGTGGTTAGGGCCAATATTTTTAGGCTACCCGACTTGAAATGGAATTGACCCCAATCCTGCTACCTACTCTGAGGGCTCGACTATCTGTTATCCATAGCTGCCACTCTGACACCTAGCTCTGGTGTTTTAACGAGCCGCAAAGTCAACACAATATGATTTGAATTCTGTTGGTTCAGTGCTTTAAGTCCTTATTTCGGGTAAGGACCACAAATTCTAAATACAAACATTGTTTAGAGTTAATCTATTTTTAATATGAGGAGGGGGAAAAATCGAAATAAAGTTTTCTCCGTTTTTGAGAACAATGTTTAGTGTCAATTTGTTTAATTCTACTTTAACATAGCCTGGTGTTGGATTTGTTTAATTCTACTTTAACATAGACTGGTGTTGGATTTGTTTAATTCTACTTTAACATAGACTGGTGTTGGATTTGTTTAATTCTACTTTAACATAGACTGGTGTTGGATTTGTTTAATTCTACTTTAATATAGCCTGGTGTTGGATTTGTTTAATTCTACTTTAACATAGCCTGGTGTTGGATTTGTGTAACACTTAATTAAATCCTGCAGTCAGGTATTTTTTATTTATTTTTTAATTTTACCTTTATTTAACTAGGCAAGTCAGTTAAGAACAAATTCTTATTTTCAATGACGGCCTAGGAACAGTGGGTTAGCTGCCTTGTTCAGGGGGCAGAACGACAGATTTTTACCTTGTCAGCTCGGGGATTCGATCTAGCAACCTTTTGGTTACTAGTTCAGCGCTCTAACTACTAGGTTACCTGCCACCCCATAATGCCTCATGTCTTTATATAAAAGGCTATATTACAGGCTTATACCTTTTTTTTGTGTCAACGTGTCAAGATTTTTGGCGTTAGGTGTCCAAGTCTTGTGAATCTGTTTTTGTCGATACGTTGTCGCTGACAATCAGCCTGACAGTTACAACACTATCCACTGAGGTAGAGCTGTTCTCTTCCAGGACAAGATGTGTGCCTGACCCATTGCCAAGCTCGTTCACAATAAGCTAACTGGGAAGCAGTGACAACTGTTACTGAGTGACTGTCTGGGTAAATAAACAAGAATACAGTCATGATTTATCTAGTGAACACCATAGAGCCGTCCAATACAAATCTGGACCTCAGCCAGTTCCACTCATTTTGTTTTTCTTCATCATACTTCCTTCTATTCACAGTGACTTAGACCTGACACACCATATGGATGGAATTATCAGGTCAAACAGAAAACCAGCAGTACTCTGGACTTTGTAGGGTAACATTTGAATATCTCTGCCATAGAGATACAATGTTCTGTATAATTCTGACTGAGATTCTGTGCCAATCTCCTGGAAAAGACGTGGCTCTGTCCCCACACAAGGACAAACTTCTTGGCCAGTACTTCTAACAATGCAGTCATTAAATGCAGGTCGTAGAGATAAAAAATGTTGTGATTTATAGACCTATTCGCCTAATCTCTATTCTACAAGGAGAAACTGACTGGACTTGAATTAAATGTCTAGCCGATTTCAACACAATGCGCTGCATATTTCAAACTTTCAGCTCCATTTGAGTTGTGCCCTTAACTGGTGTAAATGTAATTGTTACGGACAGTTTTATCGAAAGATACAGGATGTTATTGAATGATCGTAACAATGCTTCCCTAGAAAGCTGTGACAAAGGAAGCAAAACTCAACAGTATCTCCACTATTTTCCAGTATTTGAATGTACAATATACAGTCATTCTCTTATCTGAGAACGTGACTGATAGTTAACTTTCGCCGGGAGGGAAAAGTGTGTGTGTGTATATGTGTGTGTGTGTGTATATGTGTGTGTGTGTGTATATATGTGTGTGTGTGTGTGTATATGTGTGTGTGTGTATATGTGTGTGTGTGTATATATGTGTGTGTGTGTGTGTGTGTTCTCCAGGCTACCCTTTCTCTACCGGCCCTCATGTGGAGCCCTTCACCAGGATCAAAGCCAAAAACGGGAGTCACCAAGGACTGGATCAGTGTGTGCGTGCATCTCTCCTGCGTGTGTCTGTCTCTCCTGCATGCATCTCTCTCTCTCTCTCTCTCTCTCTGTCTCTCCTGCGTGCATCTCTCTCTCTCTCTCTCTGTCTCTCTCTCTCTCTCTGCGTGTCTCTCTCTCTCTCTCTGCGTGTCTCTCTCTCTCTCTCTGCGTGTCTCTCTCTCTCTCTGTGTGCATCTCTCTCTCTCTGCGTGCATCTCTCTCTCTCTCTCTGTGTGCATCTCTCTCTCTCTGCGTGCATCTCTCTCTCTCTGTGTGCATCTCTCTCTCTCTGTGTGCATCTCTCTCTCTCTGTGTGCATCTCTCTCTCTCTGTGTGCATCTCTCTCTCTCTGTGTGCATCTCTCTCTCTCTGTGTGCATCTCTCTCTCTCTGTGTGCATCTCTCTCTCTCTCTGCGTGCATCTCTCTCTCTCTCTGCGTGCATCTCTCTGCGTGCATCTCTCTCTCTCTCTGCGTGCATCTCTCTCTCTCTCTGCGTGCATCTCTCTGCGTGCATCTCTCTCTCTCTCTGCGTGCATCTCTCTCTCTCTCTGCGTGCATCTCTCTGCGTGCATCTCTCTCTCTCTCTGCGTGCATCTCTCTCTCTCTCTGTGTGCATCTCTCTCTCTCTCTCTGTGTGCATCTCTCTCTCTCTCTGTGTGTGTGTCTGTCTCTCCTGTGTGTCTTGCCAGACCAGTGTGTTATTTTTAACTTGCAAGTGTCTTGTCACTTGGCTAATCTGTAGCTGAGATCTGGGACCATACAGGATGCGGCTGCCTTCATGATCCTACTCTGTTGGGATTCCTTCGCTAGGTGGCAATGCTGTTAATGTTGTTTAAAATGCATTATAACACTTGTCATTTTTTTTGATGTAAAAGTCCGTTAAGAATAAATTCTTAGATACAATGACGGCCTACCCCGGACGACGCTGGGCCAATTGTGCGCCGCCCTATGGGACTCCAAATCAAGACCCGGATGTGATACAGCCTGGAATCGAACCAGGGACGGTAGTGATGCCTCTTGCACTGAGATGCAGTGTCCTAGACCGCTGCGCCACTCAGAAGTCCGTAATCATCTCACCACTGTTGCAGGAACCCCGAGCTGGTGTAACGGATGTGAAATGGCTAGCTAGTTAGCGGGTACGCGCTACTAGCGTTTCAATCGGTTACGTCACTTGCTCTGAAACCTAGAAGTAGTGTTGCCCCTTTCTCTGCAAGGGCCGCGGCTTTTGTGGAGCGATGGGTAACGACGCTTCGTGGGTGTCAGTTGTTGATGTGTGCAGAGGGTCCCTGGTTCGCGCCCGTGTCGGGGCGAGGGGACGGTTTAAAGTTATACTGTTACACTGGCCGCCAACACAGCGGTCGGTTACTGTGGGTACCCTCTGATGGGAGAAGTTTCCCCTAGGTGTGGATCCAGGATCAACTTCCCCAATCCTAACCTTAAACAATTAGTGGGGGAAATGCAAAACTAACCTAAGATCAGCGTCTTAGGGGAAAATTATCTTGTGGGCGAAATCCTCCTGGAAGAGCACATGAAACCTACATGGACAGCATCTGCCGAGACTGGTGTCAGTACAGAGGGCCTCGCAGTTGTCATGATCAACCCGAGAGCTACTGTCCGACGCATTGCAACGTTAAAGCAACTAAAGAAATCACATGACTAAATATCCTGACTAAATACAGACAAGTTTGAGTCCGTTGACAATGTTGAGACGCAACATATTATAAGCCTTGTTACCAAGACATTATCGAAGGTTAGTACACGCTAATGACATGTTCTAAAGTGTTATACATGCAGTAGAAGTGTTACCCAAAAGGAATATTCTGAATGACACCAGGTGTCGTGTCATCTATGCTGAGATTCATATTCAGAGTATGTGGTGTTTTAATGAAGAGGCTGCAGGTAGTCTAGTGGTTAGAGCGTTGGACTAGTAACCGAAAGGTTGCTGGATCAAATCCCCCGAGCTGACAAGGTAAAAATCTGTCGTTCTGCCCTTGAACAAGGCAGTTAACCCACTGTTCCCCGGTAGGCCGTCATTGTAAATAAGAAATTGTTCTTAACTGGCTTGCCTGTTTAAATAAAGGTTAAATTTACAATAAATAAAAATAAAAAAAATTTAAAGAGAGAAACCAGAAGGCACACAATGTCCAATCAGTACCGACCCTCCCAGCAGCAGGTGTTCTTTGGATCACCATGGTGTCACGGCTCCTCCTCTGCAGTGCAGGGGGGCGGTTCCTCCTGCAGGAAGAGGAGGGTCGTTAGTGATTGGAGTTACCTGGGCTCAGGGTATTTATAAACTGTTTCACTAATCACCTCTCTCTCTCTCTCTCTGCTCCTCCAGGTATGATCCTGTTTTGTTTGTTCCTTTGTAGTTTTACATAGTTTTCACTCAGTCATATTCACAAACACAGATTCACGTATCCCTGCACTTTACATACACCTTACATTATGATACATCCACACCTCATTCCTGTTTCCTTAGTTTTAAAGTTAATAGTTTGTTTAATAATAAAGAACACTTTGAATTGGCCTATACCTGTTGTTCGTGTCCCCTCATTGTTGTCACAGGCGATGAGCCGGCTTGATCACCATGGTTACCTCATGAAGTGGTTTATTCCAGACCAGCAGCCCAAATCACATGGAATAGGATCTAGGATGTCGCTAATACCTCAACACAAAAAACAAATCACATGTCAGTAGTCGTATGCTTGGTAAACAACAGGTGTGGACTAACAGTGACAAACACTGCTTACTTACGGGTCAATCACAAACAGCACAGAGAGAGAGAGAGAAAAAAAATAGAAACATGTAATAATGAAATTATTAATAGATACACATTCAGTAACTATAACTTGGCTCTATACACGGGGTACCAGTACTGAGTCGATGTGCAGGGGTACGCTGGAATAACAACTAGGAATAAAGTGACAGATAGCGAAACAGTAGCAGCGTATGTGATGAGTCAATGCAGATAGTTAACTATTTAACTAATAGCTATCGGGACTAACTATTTAACGGACTTATGGCTTTAGGGGATTGAGGCTATTCAGGGTCCTGTTGGTTCCAGACTTGGTGTATCACTAACTTTAAGCATCAGCTGTCAAAGCAGCTCACGGATCATTGCACCTGTACATAGCCCATCTGTAAATAGCCCATCCAACTACCTCATCCCCATATTGTTATTTATTATTATGATTTTTTTTTTGCTCCTTTGCAACCCAGTATCTATACTTGCACATTCATCTTCTGCACATCTATCACTTCAGTGTTTAATTGCTAAATTGTAATTATTTCACCTCTATGGCCTATTTATTGCCTCCACCTCCCTTATCCTACCTCATTTGCACACACTGTATATAGATTGTTCTATTGTATTATTGACTGAATATTTGTTTATTCCATGTCTAACTTTGTGTTGTTGTTGTTTGTGTCGCACTGTTTTGCTTGCTGATCTTGATCAGGTCGCAGTTGTAAATGAGAACTTGTTCTCAACTGGCCTACCTGGTTAAATAAAGGTGAAATAAAAACATTGCTACTGCTTGCTGTGAGGTAGCAGAGAGAACAGTCTGTGACTTTGGGTGTCTGGAATCTGACAATTTCACTTCACTTTTGAATGATTATACTTGTCGTTGCTGTATTGGGATAGTACATGACTATGGGAACAGGATGAGTACTAGACTATGGGAACAGGATGAGTACACGACTATGGGAACAGGATGAGTACTAGACTATGGGAACGGGATGAGTACTAGACTATGGGAACGGGATGAGTACTAGACTATGGGAACGGGATGAGTACACGACTATGGGAACGGGATGAGTACACGACTATGGGAACAGGATGAGTACACGACTATGGGAACAGGATGAGTACACGACTATGGGAACAGGATGAGTACACGACTATGGGAACAGGATGAGTACACGACTATGGGAACGGGATGAGTACACGACTATGGGAACGGGATGAGTACACGACTATGGGAACAGGATGAGTACACGACTATGGGAACAGGATGAGTACTAGACTATGGGAACAGGATGAGTACTAGACTATGGGAACAGGATGAGTACACGTCTATGGGAACAGGATGAGTACACGACTATGGGAACAGGATGAGTACTAGACTATGGGAACAGGATGAGTACTAGACTATGGGAACAGGATGAGTACTAGACTATGGGAACAGGATGAGTACTAGACTATGGGAACAGGATGAGTACTAGACTATGGGAACGGGATGAGTACACGACTATGGGAACGGGATGAGTACTAGACTATGGGAACGGGATGAGTACACGACTATGGGAACAGGATGAGTACACGACTATGGGAACAGGATGAGTACTAGACTATGGGAACAGGATGAGTACTAGACTATGGGAACGGGATGAGTACTAGACTATGGGAACGGGATGAGTACTAGACTATGGGAACGGGATGAGTACTAGACTATGGGAACGGGATGAGTACTAGACTATGGGAACGGGATGAGTACTAGACTATGGGAACGGGATGAGTACTAGACTATGGGAACGGGATGAGTACTAGACTATGGGAACGGGATGAGTACACGACTATGGGAACGGGATGAGTACTAGACTATGGGAACAGGATTAGTACATGACTATGGGAACAGGATGAGTACACGACTATGGGAACGGGATGAGTACTAGACTATGGGAACAGGATGAGTACTAGACTATGGGAACGCGATTAGTACAAGACTAAGGGAACACGATTAGTACAAGACTATGGGAACGCGATTAGTACAAGACTATGGGAACAGGATTATTTTTTATTTTTTATTTATTTAACCTTTATTTAACCAGGTAGGCAAATTGAGAACACGTTCTCATTTACAATTGCGACCTGGCCAAGATAAAGCAAAGCAGTTCGACACATACAACAACACATAGTTACACATGGAGTAAAAACAAACATATAGTCAATAATACAGTGAAAAAAAAAAAAAAAGAAAAAAAAAAAAAATAATAAAAAAAAAAAAAAATAAGTCTATATACAATGTGAGCAAGTGAGGTGAGATAAGGGAGGTGAAGGCAAACAGATATATGTATAAATAAATAAAAATATAAAAAGGCCATGGAGGCGAAGTGAGTACAACACAGCAAGTAAAATAAAAACTAAAAAAACACTGGAATGGTTGGTTTGCATTGGAAGAAAGTGCAAAGTAGAGACAGAAATAATGGGGTGCAAAGGAGCAAAATAAATTAATAAATAAATACAGTAGGTAAAGAGGTAGTTGTTTGGGCTAAATTGTAGATGGGTTATGTACAGGTGCAGTAATCTATGAGCTGCTCTGACAGCTGGTGCTTAAAGCTAGTGAGGGAGATAGGTGTTTCCAGTTTCAGAGATTTTTGTAGTTCGTTCCAGTCATTGGCAGCAGAGAACTGGAAGGAGAGGCGTCCAAAGGAAGAATTGGTTTTGGGGGTGACTAGAGAGATATACCTGCTGGAGCGCGTGCTACGGGTAGGTGCTGCTATGGTGACCAGCGAGCTGAGATAAGGGGGGACTTTACCTAGCAGGGTCTTGTAGATGACCTGGAACCAATGGGTTTGGCGACGAGTATGAAGCGAGGGCCAGCCAACGAGAGTGTACAGGTCGCAGTGGTGGGTAGTATATGGGGCTTTGGTGACAAAACGGATGGCACTGTGATAGACTGCATCCAATTTATTGAGTAGGGTTTTGGAGGCTATTTTGTAAATGACATCACCGAAGTCGAGGATTGGTAGGATGGTCAGTTTTACAAGGGTATGTTTGGCAGCATGAGTAAAGGATGCTTTGTTGCGGAATAGGAAGCCAATTCTAGATTTGACTTTGGATTGGAGATGTTTGATGTGGGTCTGGAAGGAGAGTTTACAGTCTAACCAGACACCTAGGTATTTGTAGTTGTCCACATATTCTAAGTCAGAGCCGTCCAAAGTAGTGATGTTGGACAGGCGGGCAGGAGCAGGCAGCGATCGGTTGAAGAGCATGCATTTGGTTTTACTTGTATTTAAGAGCAGTTGGAGGCCACGGAAGGAGAGTTGTATGGCATTGAGTACTAGACTATGGGAACGGGATGAGTACTAGACTATGGGAACAGGATGAGTACTAGACTATGGGAAGGCGATTAGTACAAGACTATGGGAACGCGTTTAGTACAAGACTAAGGGAACGCGATTAGTACAAGACTATGGGAACGCGATTAGTACAAGACTATGGGAACAGGATGAGTACTAGACTATGGGAACAGGATGAGTACTAGACTATGGGAACAGGATGAGTACTAGACTATGGGAACAGGATGAGTACTAGACTAAGGGAACAGGATGAGTACTAGACTGTGGGAACAGGATGAGTACAAGACTACGGGAACGCGATTAGTACACGACTACGGGAACACGATTAGTACACGACTACGGGAACAGGATTAGTACACGACTACGGGAACAGGATTAGTACACGACTACGGGAACGCGATTAGTACACGACTACGGGAACAGGACTAGTACGCTACTATGGGAACGGGATTAGTACATTGGCTCTACATCTTCTGCCGATGCTGTTTGTGTCTGTGAAAGACAGATCATGTCCCATATAGCACCCTATTACCTGTGTAGTGCACTACTTTCACCAGGGCCTATAGGGTTCTGATCAAAATAAGTATATATATATATAGGGAATATGATGCAATTTGAGACAGAGATTGGTCTACAGAGCTTGTTTTCCCAAGGTCTTTCTTCATCTTGAACCAACCCTTACCGACCCCTACCAACCCTTACGTGAAAACATGTAAAGGAACGTGAAAATTCATGTGAAATTATGTGTTTTTTTTCCATAGGTGAAATTATGTGATTTTCCACAGGTGAAATCATGTGATTTTCCACAGGTGAAATCATGTGATTTTCCACAGGTGAAATAATGTGATTTTCCACAGGTGAAGTCATGTGATTTTCCACAGGTGAAATCATGTGATTTTCCACAGGTGAAATCATGTGATTTTCCACAGGTGAAATCATGTGATTTTCCACAGGTGAAATTATGGGATTTTTCTGTAAGGTAATAGGCCTTCAATAGAAATGCCATTGCAGCACCCATTTAGTTCTGTGATTGATGTAACAGACAACAACTTGGACAGCATCAGCTGGCACCTCTCTCTTTCACACACACACATGCAGATCAGAGAGAGAGACAACACCACATAACACATCCCAAACCAAAGCTCCTTATAGGAACTAAAGCCAGGAGAGGAGAGAGATCTAGGTTAAGGTATGCCAACTGTCTCTATGCCCCATCTGTGTCCCATCAAAGGATGAACTATTTGGCAATTTGCGTTATGTGGATAGGCTAAAAGATGGCGCAGCGGTGACTGCATTGAGTATCCCGTTCACACACTCCAGTTACATCGTAAACAACTGGACATCGCTCTTTCTCTCTCTCTCAGTGCTGTTGCGACATTCACCCTCCGTGGTCTTCAAATATTCGACTGGTTATTCCATAGCGATATAGGACGGTTTTAACACATGTATTATCAATTTATCCGACTCAAAAACGAGTTTGGGATCGACAGACAGAAAATGAGCCGTCTGTTGTATACCGGAGGTTTGAAAAATAAATAAATAAATAACGTGTTTCTCTCCATCCTGGCAGTGGACCGCGGGAGATGCTACGGCTGCATTGATAGAGTTGGGAGATTCGCACAGAAGTGACGAGGCAGCCTCAGCCGGATAGGATAACAACTAAGCACTTACTGCGATAGACTGGGTCAACGTTGTTGTATGACAGCAAGATGCACTGACTGAGGACCGGGACAGAAAATGCGTCGTTTGAGAGGCGAAATATGAACGCACATTCCACTTTGGTTTTCTTTTATTTGCAGGCGTTGAGACGCAGTGATATATTTCCGTGGATCTGAGCGGTTTATGCAACTTTTCTCGGTCGTTTTTCCATGATAACGGCGAACCCGTGCTTGGTTTACTTGGAATTTCACCAGGATCATGTGGACCCCGACGGAAGAGGAGAAAATCGGAGTTGGTGAGTTTATTAAATTCAGTTTATTGTTTTTAATCTAAATAATATAGCCTTTATTTAGGCCTATGTCTGTCTGTTTCTATTCAACGAGTCTGTCCCTCACGGTACAATACTGGAATAGAAGCAGTTTATGTCGCCTATATGTCAGGTCTTGGTGGAAGCACTGCACCCAGCCAGCAGCCAAACACGTGTTGACATTTCTCCACATTTTCCCAAACTGTCACGTTATCTTCCGTCTAGAAGACATTGGACAACATTGTAGCCCTAGGCTATTACTGTTTTTTTAAATCAACGCGAACTATAAAACACACACACACACACACACACACACACACACACACACACACACACACACACACACACACGTTGCTCATGTTGAAGGACTTCGTGATGTCACTGTTTTGATCAAAGCCAAAATGTGTAATATCACCTAGTGAAAGCTACTGCTTCCATCTCCAACAGAGGGCGATGGGAAACTTTACAGCGGCTGCGCTGCTCAGCTCAATGAACAGCAGAGATGGAGAAATGTGAATTATATTCTGTTGTTGCTGACTATGGTTTAAGAGTGGACATGGAACAGCTAGACCTCCATGTATCATTAAGTAACAGACAGTGGTTTCTACTTGACCATGGCAATGCAAAGCCATTGAGAGCAGGGGAAGGACATACTGTTATGCTGACAACAGGCTGCTTAGCAAGTCCAATTCATCGCAGCAGAGTAACACTTGGGAATAGCGGGTCATTGGAGTTGAATAGGAAGCTTCTTAACCACATTTTATTTATACACAGACCAACACAACTTTAAAAAAAGCAGAAACAACCCACATCTTTCATAAGCACGAAGATAGGTTTAGAGAGAGAGAGAGATTTAATTTATTTATTTATTTATATTTATTTATATATATTATATATATTTATTTATATATATTTATTTATATATATATATTTATTTATTTATACGTTATTTAGTTATAAGTTAGTTATAGTTTCATTTTTTTATTACATTACATTCGATTATTGACTGTTACCATTTTATTGTTACTATTTTTATGTTTAATTTTGTATTATTATTTACTGCCATTCTATATTATTATTTGTCATTGTTTATAATTTTATTACAATGTATATTGTATACATTGTTACTTTGGCAATATTGACACAATGTTTTTCATGCCAATAAAGCAGCTTGAATTTGAATTTGAATTTGAGAGATACTCAGAGAGAGAGAGAGATACTCAGAGAGAGAGAGAGAGAGAGAGAGATACTCAGAGAGAGAGAGAGAGATACTCAGAGAGAGAGAGAGAGAGAGATACTCAGAGAGAGAGAGAGATACTCAGAGAGAGAGATAGATACTCAGAGAGAGAGAGAGATACTCAGAGAGAGAGAGAGATACTCAGAGAGAGAGAGCGAGAGATACTCAGAGAGAGAGATAGATACTCAGAGAGAGAGAGAGATACTCAGAGAGAGAGAGAGATACTCAGAGAGAGAGAGAGAGAGATACTCAGAGAGCGAGAGAGATACTCAGAGAGAGAGAGAGAGATACTCAGAGAGAGAGAGATACTCAGAGAGAGAGAGAGATACTCAGAGAGAGAGAGAGATACTCAGAGAGAGAGAGAGATACTCAGAGAGAGAGAGAGATACTCAGAGAGAGAGAGAGAGAGAGAGATACTCAGAGAGAGAGAGAGAGAGAGAGATACTCACAGAGAGAGAGAGAGATACTCACAGAGAGAGAGAGAGATACTCAGAGAGAGCGAGAGAGAGATACTCAGAGAGAGCGAGAGAGAGATACTCACAGAGAGAGAGAGATACTCAGAGAGAGCGAGAGAGAGATACTCAGAGAGAGCGAGAGAGAGATACTCAGAGAGAGAGAGAGAGCAGCAGCAGCAAGATTTGTGACCTGTTGCCACAAGAAAAGGGCAACCAGTGAAAAACAAACACCATTGTAAATACAACCCATATTTATGCTTACTTATTTTAACTTGTGTGCTTTAACCATTTGTACATTGTTACAACACTGTGTATATTTAATATGACACTTGTAATGTCTTTATTGTTTTGAAACTTCTGTATGTGTAATGTTAACTGTTAATTCGTTTTGTTTGTTTCACTTTTGTGTATTGTCTACCTCACTTGCTTTGGCAATGTTAACACATGTTTCCCATGCCAATAAAGCCCCTTGAATTGAATTGAATTGAGAGAGAGATACTCAGAGAGAGAGAGAAAGAGATACTCAGAGAGAGAGATACTCAGAGAGAGAGAGAGAGATACTCAGAGAGAGAGAGATACTCAGAGAGAGAGAGATACTCAGAGAGAGAGAGATACTCAGAGAGAGAGAGATACTCAGAGAGAGAGATACTCAGAGAGCGAGAGAGAGAGCGAGAGAGAGAGATACTCAGAGAGAGAGAGATACTCAGAGAGCGAGAGAGAGAGCGAGAGAGAGAGATACTCAGAGAGAGAGAGATACTCAGAGAGAGAGAGATACTCAGAGAGAGAGAGATACTCCGAGAGAGAGAGAGATACTCAGAGAGAGATACTCAGAGAGAGAGAGAGATACTCAGAGAGAGAGAGATACTCAGAGAGAGAGAGATACTCAGAGAGAGAGAGATACTCAGAGAGCGAGAGAGAGAGCGAGAGAGAGAGATACTCAGAGAGAGAGAGATACTCAGAGAGCGAGAGAGAGAGCGAGAGAGAGAGATACTCAGAGAGAGAGAGATATACTCAGAGAGAGAGAGAGAGATACTCAGAGAGAGAGAGAGAGAGAGAGAGAGAGAGATACTCAGAGAGAGAGAGAGAGAGGGGGACTCATGGATGCTCTCCAAAGGGACTAGGAGAGATTGTGGCTGAGCATTGAAAACAGCTATTCAGCTTGGCCACCTAATAAATGGCTCTTTGTAAGGGAATGGATGCAGTCTGAATGCAGTCCCAGGCCTCGGGCCCTTCAGCCAGGCAGTCCAGCACACACTGGGTTCTCACCCTCCAGCCAGGCAGCCCAGCACACACTGGGTTCTCACCCTCCAGCCAGGCAGCCCTGAACACACTGGGTTCTCACCCTCCAGCCAGGCAGCCCAGCACACACTGGGTTCTCACCCAACCAGCCAGGCAGCCCAGCACACACTGGGTTCTCACCCTCCAGCCAGGCAGCCCCGCACACACTGGGTTCTCACCCTCCAGCCAGGCAGCCCAGCACACACTGGGTTCTCACCCTCCAGCCAGGCAGCCCTGAACACACTGGGTTCTCACCCTCCAGCCAGGCAGCCCAGCACACACTGGGTTCTCACCCAACCAGCCAGGCAGCCCAGCACACACTGGGTTCTCACCCTCCAGCCAGGCAGCCCCGCACACACTGGGTTCTCACCCTCCAGCCAGGCAGCCCAGCACACACTGGGTTCTCACCCTCCAGCCAGGCAGCCCCGCACACACTGGGTTCTCACCAACCAGCCAGGCAGTCCAGCACACACTGGGTTCTCACCCTCCAGCCAGGCAGCCCAGCACACACTGGGTTCTCACCCTCCAGCCAGGCAGCCCAGCACACACTGGGTTCTCACCCTCCAGCCAGGCAGCCCCGCACACACTGGGTTCTCACAAACCAGCCAGGCAGCCCAGCACACACTGGGTTCTCACCCTCCAGCCAGGCAGCCCAGCACACACTGGGTTCTCACCAACCAGCCAGGCAGCCCAGCACACACTGGGTTCTCACCCTCCAGCCAGGCAGCCCAGCACACACTGGGTTCTCACCCTCCAGCCAGGCAGCCCAGCACACACTGGGTTCTCACCAACCAGCCAGGCAGCCCAGCACACACTGGGTTCTCACCCTCCAGCCAGGCAGCCCAGCGCACACTGGGTTCTCACCCTCCAGCCAGGCAGCCCAGCACACACTGGGTTCTCACCCTCCAGCCAGGCAGCCCAGCACACACTGGGTTCTCACCAACCAGCCAGGCAGCCCAGCACACACTGGGTTCTCACCAACCAGCCAGGCAGCCCAGCACACACTGGGTTCTCACCCTCCAGCCAGGCAGCCCAGCACACACTGGGTTCTCACCAACCAGTCAAAGACATGCCCTGCATCACACTAGGAGTGAAAGACAGAGAGGAAGGCCGTAGCTATATTAGTTACTAACCATAGGCTCAGCAGAGTACAGTTAGAATAGTACTGTTGTGCAGTTTACAATGTAAATAAACCAGCACTCTTTGATTGCAAAATAAAGTATTCCATTGAATTGTATTTTATGATCACTCTCTCAATATAACCCTGAAGGCCGATCTACATGTGTGGAAATTGACATTGTGATTGGCCAATCTTCTACCTGATTGCTTCCAGGGAGTTAATTCCCCCCCTCTAATCACTTCAGACAGTAAAGAGTTAACACACAGATAGCTGGTATATTATATGTCCTCATTTAATCAGTATTGGGGGAGTGGAGGAATATGGAGGGTTTTCCTACGTTACTGAGTCTAAAGGGAGTCTGTGCATAACCAACCCTGTTTCATGGTGTGTGTGTGTGTGTGTGTGTGCGCGCGCTCCCCGATTGGCGCAGTGGTCTAAGCCATTGCATCTCAGTGCTGGAGGTGTCACTACAGACACCATGGTTCGAATCCAGGCTGTATCACAAATGGCCGTGATTGGGCGTCCCATAGGGGCGGCGCACAATTGGCCCAGCGTCGTCCAGGTTTGGCCGGTGTAGGCTGTCATTGTAAATAAGAAATTGTCTAGTTAAATAAATAAATACAAATGTACATATAACTACTGTATAAATGCATCTGGCTTTGTTATAATGTGTTTTGGGGGGAGGGGAAGTAAGTGTGTGTGTACGTGTGTGTGTGGAGAGGGTGGACCGGAATTAAGGTGTGAAGAGGGTGGAACAGAATAAAGGTGTGAAGAGGGTGGACCGGAATTAAGGTGTGAAGAGGGTGGAACAGAATAAAGGTGTGAAGAGGGTGGAACAGAATAAAGGTGTGAAGAGGGTGGAATAGAATAAAGGTGTGAAGAGGGTGGAACAGAATAAAGGTGTGAAGAGGGTGGAATAGAATTAAAGTGTGAAGATGGTGTAATAGAATTAAAGTGTGAAGATGGTGGAATAGAATAAAGGTATGAAGAGGGTGGAATAGAATAAAGGTATGAAGAGGGTGGAATAGAATAAAGGTGTGAAGAGGGTGGAACAGAATAAAGGTGTGAAGAGGGTGGAATAGAATTAAAGTGTGAAGATGGTGTAATAGAATTAAAGTGTGAAGATGGTGGAATAGAATAAAGGTATGAAGAGGGTGGAATAGAATAATGGTGTGAAGAGGGTGGAATAGAATAAAGGTGTGAAGAGGGTGGAATAGAATAAAGGTGTGAAGATGGTGGAACAGAATAAAGGTGTGAAGAGGGTGGAACAGAATAAAGGTGTGAAGTGGGTGGAATAGAATAAAGGTGTGAAGATGGTGGAACAGAATAAAGGTGTGAATAGGGTGGAACAGAATAAAGGTGTGAAGAGGGTGGAACAGAATAAAGGTGTGAAGAGGGTGGAACAGAATAAAGGTGTGAAGAGGGTGGAACAGAATAAAGGTGTGAAGAGGGTGGAACAGAATAAAGGTGTGAAGTGGGTGGAATAGAATAAAGGTGTGAAGATGGTGGAACAGAATAAAGGTGTGAAGAGGGTGGAACAGAATAAAGGTGTGAAGAGGGTGGAACAGAATTAAAGTGTGAAGAGGGTGGAATAGAATAAAGGTGTGAAGAGGGTGGAATAGAATAAAGGTGTGAAGAGGGTGGAACAGAATTAAAGTGTGAAGATGGTGGAATAGAATAAAGGTGTGAAGAGGGTGGAACAGAATTAAGGTGTGAAGAGGGTGGAACAGAATTAAGGTGTGAAGAGGGTGGAACATAATTAAGGTGTGAAGAGGGTGGAACATAATTAAGGTGTGAAGAGGGTGGAACATAATTAAGGTGTGAAGAGGGTGGAATAGAATACAGGTATGAAGAGGGTGGAATAGAATAAAAGTGTGAAGAGGGTGGAACAGAATAAAGGTGTGAAGAGGGTGGAATATAATTAAAGTGTGAAGAGGGTGGAATAGAATAAAGGTGTGAAAAGGGTGGAACAGAATCCCTCTGTGTAAAGTGTTGTACATGGAACCCAAAAGTGTTCTAAATTGATGCCAAAAGGGGTTCTTCAAAGGGTTTCCCATATGGGGACGGCGAAGAACCCTGTTTGGTTCTAGAGTGTAGGGATCAGCAGGCTGACGATTGGACAGCTCCGGACCCTGTTTGGTTCTAGAGTGTAGGGATCAGCAGGCTGACGATTGGACAGCTCCGGACCCTGTTTGGTTCTAGAGTGTAGGGATCAGCAGGCTGACGATTGGACAGCTCCGTTGACATTATGAACCGGGTGATGTTTTCATTCCCTCACGGTGATGGCAGCTGGAGTCTCAGGTTTGTTATGGTTTTGGCAGAGAGCTGGCAGAGAGCACACACACAGACACACACACACAGACACACACACAGACACACAGACACACAGACAGACACACAGACACACAGACAGACACACACACACACACACACACACACACACACACACACACACACACACACACACACACACACACACACACACACACACACACACACACACACACACACACACACACACACACACACACACACACACACACACACACACACACACACACACACACACACACACACACTCATAACATACATAGCCAGATGCATTTACCCAGAAGGCATAGTAAGCCTTGTTCAGTTCCAGTAGAATGGCATCCTTTCTGCTAATTATTGCTTGGTATTGTTATTTGCTCAACCAAGCATGACCAGTCTGGCTGTATGAGCTGTCTAACCCAGGGCACTGCCTGTGTGTTTGTGTGTGTGGATGTGTGTGTGTTTCCACTGTGGAAATGCCTCTTGTTTCTCTGGTTCCATGATGCCCCTACACCTATGTGTCATGTAATGTGTTGTGAAAGCTTGGTTTTCTCCTTGATAAGGGCATACTGTATTCCCTCTAAGTCAGTAGAAATGTGGCACAGCTGTCTAAGAGCACAAGCCACTGATACTGCTATACAGCACAGTACTACACTACTACAGCACAACACCACAGTACTACACTACTACATTAATACACCACAGTACTACACTTCATTACTACACTACACTACTACAATACATTACTACACTACACTACTACACTACACTACTACAGTACAACACTACACTACTACACTACAGTACAACACTACACTACACTACTACTACAGTACTACACTACATTACTACACTACCTTACTACACAACATTACTACACAACATTACTACACTACTACAGTACTACACTACTACAGCACTAAAAGACATTACTACACTACACTACATTACTACACTACACTACACTACTACTGTACTACACTACATTACTACACTACCTTACTACACTGCATTACTACACAACATTACCACACAACATTACTACACTACTACAGTACTACACTACTACAGCACTAAAAGACATTACTACACTACAATACATTACTACACTACATTACTACACTACTACAGTACTACATTACAATACATTACTACACTACATTACTACACTACTACAGTACTACACTACTACAGCACTAAAATACATTACTACACTACAATACATTACTACACTACATTACTACACTACTACATTACTACACTACTACAGTACTACACTACTACAGTACTACAATACATTACTACACTACATTACTACACAACATTACTACACTACTACACTACTACACTACTACAGTACTAAAATACATTACTACACTACAATACATTACTACACTACATTACTAAACTAATACAGTACTACACTACTACAGTACTACAATACATTACTACACTACAATGCATTACTATACTACAATACATTACTGGACTACATTACTACACTACATTACTGCACTACTATAGTACTACACTACCACGGTACTACAATAAATTACTGCACTACACTACATTACTACACTACATTACTACACCACATTACTACACTACTACTGTACTACACTGCATTACTACACCACATTACTACACCACTACATTACTACACTACTACAGTACTACACTACATTACTACACCACATTACTACACTAAATTACTACACTAGATTACTACACTACATTACTACACCACAGTACTACACTGTATTACTACACTAAAGTACTACACTACAGTACTACACTGCTGCATTGCTACACTACTGCACTACAGTACTACACTACATTACTGCACTACTACAGTACTACACTACATTACTACACTACTACAGTACTACACTACTACAGTACTACACCACAGTACTACACTACATTACTACACTACAGTACTACATTACTACACTACAGTACTACACTACTGCATTACTACAGTGCTGCACTACAGTACTACACTACAGTACTACACCACATTAATACAGTACTACACTACATTACTACACCACAGTACTACACAACATTACTACACCGCAGTACTACACTACGTTACTACACTACATTACTACACCACAGTACTACACTACCACACTACATTAATACACAACAATACTACACCACAGTACTACACCACAGTACTACACCACAGTACTACACTACCACACTACATTAATACACAACAATACTACACCACAGTACTACACCACAGTACTACACTACAATACTACACCACAGTACTACACCACAGTACTACACTACTACACTACATTACTACATTACACTACACTACTACAGTACTACACTACATTACTACACTACCTTACTACACTGCATTACTACACAACATTACTACACAACATTACTACACTACTACAGTACTACACTACTACAGTACTAAAAGACATTACTACACTACAATACATCACTACACTACATTACTACACTACTACAGTACTACACTACTACAGTACTACAATACATTACTACACTAGATTACTACAAAACATTACTACACTACTACAGTACTACACTACTACAGTACTAAAATACATTACTACACTACAATACATTACTACACTACATTACTACACTACATTACTACACTAATACAGTACTACACTACTACATTACTACAATACATTACTACACTACAATGCATTACTATACTACAATACATTACTGGACTACATTACTACACTACATTACTGCACTACTATAGTACTACACTACCACAGTACTACAATACATTACTGCACTACACTACCTTACTACACTACATTACTACACCACATTACTACACTACTACAGTACTACACTGCATTACTACACCATATTACTGCACCACTACATTACTACACTACTACAGTACTACACTACATTACTACACCACATTACTACACTAAATTACTACACTACATTACTACACTACATTACTACACCACAGTACTACACTGTATTACTACACTAAAGTACTACACTACAGTACTACACTGCTGCATTACTACACTACTGCACTACAGTACTACACTACATCACTGCACTACTACAGTACTACACTACATTACTACACTACTACAGTACTACACTACTACAGTACTACACCACATTACTACACTACATTACTACACCACAGTACTACACCACATTACTACACTGCAGTACTACATTACTACACTACAGTACTACACTACTGCATTACTACAGTGCTGCACTACAGTACTACACTACAGTACTACACCACATTAATACAGTACTACACTACATTACTACACTACATTGCTACATTATAGTTTTACACCACAGTACTACACCATAATACTACACTACACAACAGTATACCCCCTTTGGTCTCACCAACTTACTGTAGCTACAGTTTGAATCTGTAGAGAGTTCTGGTTTATGATTCCTTTTAACACGATTTTGATATCAAAAGGTAAAGAATGAAGGTGTGTGTGTCAGTAGCTGGAATCAGAGGGGTGACTCCTGAGGTATGTCTGTGGTGACGCCTGAGGGTTGTCTGTGGTGACGCCTGAGGTATGTCTGTGGTGACGCCTGAGGTATGTCTGTGGTGACGCCTGAGGGCTGACTGTGGTGACGCCTGAGGGCTGACTGTGGTGACGCCTGAGGGCTGTCTGTGGTGACGCCTGAGGGCTGACTGTGGTGACGCCTGAGGGCTGACTGTGGTGACTCCTGAGGGCTGACTGTGGTGACTCCTGAGGGCTGACTGTGGTGACGCCTGAGGGTTGTCTGTGGTGACGCCTGAGGGCTGACTGTGGTGACGCCTGAGGGCTGTCTGTGGTGATGTTCCTCTACTACTGTAAAGTACCTACAGTACATGTTGTGGATGTTCTCTACTGTAAAGTACCTACAGTACATGTTGTGGATGTTCTCTACTGTAAAGTACCTACAGTACATGTTGTGGATGTTCTCTACTGTAAAGTACCTACAGTACATGTTGTGGATGTTCTCTACTGTAAAGTACCTACAGTACATGTTGTGGATGTTCTCTACTGTAAAGTACCTACAGTACATGTTGTGGATGTTCTCTACTGTAAAGTACCTACAGTGCATGTTGTGGATGTTCTCTACTGTAAAGTACCTACAGTGCATGTTGTGGATGTTCTCTACTGTAAAGTACCTACAGTGCATGTTGTGGATGTTCTCTACTGTAAAGTACCTACAGTGCATGTTGTGGATGTTCTCTACTGTAAAGTACCTACAGTGCATGTTGTGGATGTTCTCTACTGTAAAGTACCTACAGTGCATGTTGTGGATGTTCTCTACTGTAAAGTACCTACAGTACATGTTGTGGATGTTCTCTACTGTAAAGTACCTACAGTACATGTTGTGGATGTTCTCTACTGTAAAGTACCTACAGTACATGTTGTGGATGTTCTCTACTGTAAAGTACCTACAGTACATGTTGTGGATGTTCTCTACTGTAAAGTACCTACAGTGCATGTTGTGGATGTTCTCTACTGTAAAGTACCTACAGTGCATGTTGTGGATGTTCTCTACTGTAAAGTACCTACAGTACATGTTGTGGATGTTCTCTACTGTAAAGTACCTACAGTGCATGTTGTGGATGTTCTCTACTGTAAAGTACCTACAGTACATGTTGTGGATGTTCTCTACTGTAAAGTACCTACAGTGCATGTTGTGGATGTTCTCTACTGTAAAGTACCTACAGTACATGTTGTGGATGTTCTCTACTGTAAAGTACCTACAGTACATGTTGTGGATGTTCTCTACTGTAAAGTACCTACAGTACATGTTGTGGATGTTCTCTACTGTAAAGTACCTACAGTGCATGTTGTGGATGTTCTCTACTGTAAAGTACCTACAGTGCATGTTGTGGATGTTCTCTACTGTAAAGTACCTACAGTGCATGTTGTGGATGTTCTCTACTGTAAAGTACCTACAGTACATGTTGTGGATGTTCTCTACTGTAAAGTACCTACAGTACATGTTGTGGATGTTCTCTACTGTAAAGTACCTACAGTGCATGTTGTGGATGTTCTCTACTGTAAAGTACCTACAGTGCATGTTGTGGATGTTCTCTACTGTAAAGTACCTACAGTGCATGTTGTGGATGTTCTCTACTGTAAAGTACCTACAGTGCATGTTGTGGATGTTCTCTACTGTAAAGTACCTACAGTGCATGTTGTGGATGTTCTCTACTGTAAAGTACCTACAGTGCATGTTGTGGATGTTCTCTACTGTAAAGTACCTACAGTGCATGTTGTGGATGTTCTCTACTGTAAAGTACCTACAGTGCATGTTGTGGATGTTCTCTACTTTAAGGTAAAGCTAGGTAGTTGGCCAGTTACATGTTTGGTAGAGTTCATTCCAGTGGTAAAAAAGAAAGTACCCATTTGTCATACTTGAGTCGTACTTAAGATACCGTAATAAAAAGTGACTGAAGTAAAAGTCAGCCAGTAATATATTACTTGAGCAAAGTCTAAAAGTATTTGGTTTTAAATATGCATAAGTATCAAAAGTAAATGTAATTGCTAAAATATAGTAATAACTATAACTATATATATATATATATATATAAAGTATAACTCATTCCAAACTCCTTACATTAAGCAAACCAGTTGGCAACATTTTCTTGGCGTTCTTTATTTACGAATCGGACCCTCTATCACAATCCAACACTCAGACATAAATATCAAACAA
This sequence comes from Salvelinus fontinalis, assembly GCF_029448725.1. NCBI lineage: Eukaryota > Metazoa > Chordata > Actinopteri > Salmoniformes > Salmonidae > Salvelinus > Salvelinus fontinalis. Next base: position 68,284,786 of record NC_074667.1, read on the forward strand.
AGAATGTGTATTTATTTCTGCATGTAATACAGCCCTATTGTGGGGGAAAACTCATTTTGATTAGCTAGGCCTAGCTCCCAAGTGGGTGGGTCTGGCTCCAAAGTGGGTGGGCCTCCCAGGCCCACCCGTGGCTACGCCCCTGCCCAGTCATATGAAATCCATAGGTTAAGGCTTGAATACATTTCAATTGACTAATTTCTTTATATGAACTATAACTTAGCAAAATCTTTGAAATTGTTGCATTTTGCGTTTATATTTGTAACATGTACTCTCGGAATCGGGAACCAAGTACAGGGAGTGAATTTAATAAATAAACGAACATGGAATAAAACAATAACTACGAGTAGCGTACAGACATGAAACAGAGTCAAAAACGCCTGAGGAAAGAACCAAAGGGGGAGTGACAGATATAGGGGAGGTAATCGGGAAGGTGACGGAGTCCAGGTGAGTCTCATGAGGCGCTGGTGGGCGTAACGGTGGTGGCAGGTAACCTGGCAACAACGAGCGCCAGAGAAGAGGAGCGGGTGAAGATGTGATAAAAATTTTGTTCATTATTATTCTATCGTCATCGTCTACGTGAAGACAATCTCAGGGAGGGTGTGTGTGTTGTTGACAGCTATAACACACACACACACACACACACACACACACACACACACACACACACACACACACACACACACACACACACACACACACACACACACACACACACACACACACACACACACACACACAGACACACACACACACACACACACACACACACACACACACACACACACACACCTCTCTTCCAGGCACTAGCTGCACAGGCTCCTTCCGTCCCTAATCCGTTAGTTTCTTCACAAAATGCCGCCCTGCGAATCCTACATTTTCCTAAAATATTAAAAAGAAGCAGCGCATCATATTTCTTTTGATATGTCTAGTGCTGCCTGCTGAAGAAAGGTTGATGCCTGGAGCTGGAGAGAGAGAGAGACTCTGTGAGAGCTGGAGAGGAGCTAGTGAGGAGCTGGAGAGAGAGAGAGAGAGACTCTGTGAGAGCTGTACAAACAGTGTCCAACATTGGGAAAGAATGTTGCCACAGGAAATTTAGCCCAGGCTTTGATGGTCTGAATCCCACGGGGAACCAGAGGCTTTACCTTCTCTTTTATCTTGGAGAAGTTGTAGTTGTTGGTTCTCTGCCTGTCGGAAGTGTTTAACAGCCTTCAACTCTCTCTGAGGGGGTCTCTCTCCTGTTCAGGCCTGATATTTGAGGTGGTCTCTCTCCTGTTCAGGCCTGATATTTGAGGGGGTCTCTCTCCTGTTCAGGCCTGATATTTGAGGGGGTCTCTCTCCTGTTCAGGCCTGATATTTGAGGTGGTCTCTCTCCTGTTCAGGCCTGATATTTGAGGGGGTCTCTCTCCTGTTCAGGCCTGATATTTGAGGGGGTCTCTCTCCTGTTCAGGCCTGATATTTGAGGGGGTCTCTCTCCTGTTCAGGCCTGATATTTGAGGGGGTCTCTCTCCTGTTAAGGCCTGATATTTGAGGGGGTCTCTCTCCTGTTCAGGCCTGATATTTGAGGGGGTCTCTCTCCTGTTCAGGCCTGATATTTGAGGGGGTCTCTCTCCTGTTAAGGCCTGATATTTGAGGGGGTCTCTCTCCTGTTCAGGCCTGATATTTGAGGGGGTCTCTCTCCTGTTCAGGCCTGATATTTGAGGTGGTCTCTCTCCTGGGAATAGCTGCCATTGCTCATTGTCTGATGGTCTTGCAGTCTGGGAAAATATATATTTTTTTAACATGTGAAGTTGTGGGAATGATTTTTGTGCATTCCTGAATCCTGCCACACAATCAGCTAGTGTTGTTGAATGAGTGGATGTATGTGGGGGTTATCTTCAATACAAACCCAGGATGAGTCTCAAATGTCACCCTATTCCCTATATAGTGCACTACGTTTGACCATATCCTTAGGGGCCCTAGTCAAAAGTATTGTGCTATATAGGGAATAGGATGCCATTTTGGACTTCTGACCATGGTGGCATTCTGATGGAGAGTTCCGTTGTTGTTATGGTGACACTTATGGAACAGAGCTTGGTGACGAGGTGCCTGCCTGCGGAACCCTGGCCCAGATGATCCGCCGTCGCCATAACAACCGACATCTAGCCAGCCAAAACTTCTCTGCTGCGTTCACATTGTGTAAGAAAAAAAGTCACTTCGAGAGGGAAACAAGTGAGAAAAACAACAAGTTTTCTCGGTTGTTGTTGTGGTGGTTGTTGATGTTGTGGTTGTGGTATTTGTTGTGGTATTTGTTGTTGTGGTTGTGGTATTTGTTGTTGCTGTTGTTGTGGTTGTGGTTGTTGTTGTTGTTGTTGTGGTTGTGGTTGTTGTGGTTGTTGTGGTTGTGGTTGTTGTTGTTGTGGTTGTTGTGGTTGTGGTTGTTGTGGTTGTTGTTGTTTTGGTTGTTGTGGTTGTTGTGGTTGTTGTGGTTGTTGTGGTTGTTGTGGTTGTTGTGGTTGTTGTTGTTGTTGTTGTGGTTGTTGTGGTTGTTGTGGTTGTTGTTGTTGTTGTGGTTGTTGTTGTGGTTGTTGTTGTTGTTGTGGTTGTTGTTGTTGTTGTTGTTGTTGTGGTTGTTGTGGTTGTTGTTGTTGTTGTTGTGGTTGTTGTTGTTGTTGTGGTTGTGGTTGTTGTGGTTGTTGTGGTTGTGGTTGTTGTGGTTGTTGATGTTGTGGTTGTTTTGGTTGATGTTGTGTTGTGGTTGTTGTGGTTGTTGTTGTTGTTTTGGTTGTTGTTGTTGTTGTTGTGGTTGTTGTGGTTGTTGTTGTTGTTGTTGTTGTGGTTGTTGTGGTTGTTGTTGTTGTTGTTGTTGTTGTTGTTGTGGTTGTTGTGGTTGTTGTTGTTGTGGTTGTTGTTGTTGTTGTGGTTGTTGTGGTTGTTGTGGTTGTGGTTGTTGTTGTTGTTGTTGTGGTTGTTGTGGTTGTTGTTGTGGTTGTTGATGTTGTGGTTGTGGTTGTTGTTGTTGCTGTTGTGGTTGTGGTTGTTGTTGTTGTGGTTGTGGTTGTTGTTGTTGCTGTTGTTGTGGTTGTGGTTGTTGTGGTTGTGGTTGTTGTGGTTGTGGTTGTTGTGGTTGTTGTTGTGGTTGTTGTTGTTGTTGTTGTTGTTGTGGTTGTGGTTGTTGTGGTTGTGGTTGTTGTTGTGGTTGTGGTTGTTGTTGTGGTTGTTGTTGTTGTTGTTGTGGTTGTTGTTGTTGTTGTTGTTGTTGTTGTGGTTGTTGTGGTTGTTGTTGTTGTTGTTGTTGTTGTTGTTGTGGTTGTTGTTGTGGTGGTTGTTGTGGTTGTGGTTGTTGTTGTGGTTGTTGTTGTGGTTGTGGTTGTTGTTGTGGTTGTTGTTGTTGTTGTTGTGGTTGTTGTTGTTGTTGTTGTTTTGGTTGTTGTGGTTGTTGTGGTTGTTGATGTTGTTGTGGTTGTTGTGGTTGTGGTTGTTGTTGTGGTTGTTGTTGTGGTTGTGGTTGTGGTTGTGGTTGTTGTTGTGGTTGTGGTGGTGGTTGTGGTTGTTGTTGTGGTTGTTGTGGTTGTTGTGGTGGTGGTTGTGGTTGTTGTTGTGGTTGTTGTGGTTGTTGTGTTTGTTGTTGTTGTTTTGGTTGTTGTTGTTGTTTTGGTTGTTGTTGTTGTTTTGGTTGTTGTTGTTGTTTTGGTTGTTGTGGTTGTTGTTGTGGTTGTTGTTGTTTTGGTTGTTGTTGTTTTGGTTGTTGTGGTTGTTGTTGTTTTGGTTGTTGTGGTTGTTGTGGTTGTGGTGGTTGTTGTGGTTGTGGATGTGGATGTTGTGGTATTTGTTGTTGTTGTTGTTGTTGTTGTGGTTGTTGTTGTTGCTGTTGTTGTTGTGGTTGTTGTGGTTGTGGTTGTTGTTGTGGTTGTGGTTGTTGTTGTGGTTGTGGTTGTGGTTGTTGTGGTGGTGGTTGTGTTGGTGTTGTGGTTGTTGTGGTTGTGGTTGTTGTGGTTGTTGTTGTTTTGGTTGTTGTTGTTGTTTTGGTTGTTGTGGTTGTTGTTGTGGTTGTTGTTGTTTTGGTTGTTGTTGTTTTGGTTGTTGTGGTTGTTGTTGTGGTTGTTGTTGTTTTGGTTGTTGTTGTTTTGGTTGTTGTGGTTGTGGTTTTTGTTGTGGTTGTTGTTGTTTTGGTTGTTGTTGTTTTGGTTGTTGTGGTTGTTGTTGTTTTGGTTGTTGTGGTTGTTGTTGTGGTTGTGGTTGTTGTGGTTGTTGTTGTTGTTGTGGTTGTGGTTGTTGTTGTTGTTTTGGTTGTTGTGGTTGTTGTGGTTGTGGTTGTGGTTGTTGTTGTGGTTGTGGTTGTTGTGGTTGTTGTGGTTGTGGTTGTTGTGGTTGTGGTTGTTGTTGTTGTTGTGGTTGTTGTTGTTGTTGTTGTGGTTGTTGTTGTGGTTGTGGTTGTTGTTGTTGTTGTTGTTTTGGTTGTTGTTGTGGTTGTTGTTGTGGTTGTGGTTGTTGTTTTGGTTGTTGTGGTTGTTGTTGTTTTGGTTGTTGTGGTTGTTGTGGTTGTGGTGGTTGTTGTGGTTGTGGATGTGGATGTTGTGGTATTTGTTGTTGTTGTTGTTGTGGTTGTGGTTGTTGTTGTGGTTGTTGTTTTGGTTGTTGTTGTTGTTTTGGTTGTTGTTGTTGTTTTGGTTGTTGTTGTTGTTTTGGTTGTTGTTGTTGTTTTGGTTGTTGTGGTTGTTGTTGTGGTTGTTGTTGTTTTGGTTGTTGTTGTTTTGGTTGTTGTGGTTGTTGTTGTGGTTGTTGTTGATGTTGTGGTTGTTGTTGTTGTTTTGGTTGTTGTTGTTGTTTTGGTTGTTGTTGTTGTTTTGGTTGTTGTTGTTGTTTTGGTTGTTGTTGTTGTTTTGGTTGTTGTGGTTGTTGTTGTGGTTGTTGTTGTTTTGGTTGTTGTTGTTTTGGTTGTTTTGGTTGTTGTGGTTGTTGTTGTTGTGGTTGTTGTTGTTGTTGTTGTTGTTGTTGTGGTTGTGGTTGTTGTTGATGTTGTGGTTGTTGTTGTGGTTGTGGTTGTTGTTGTGGTTGTTGTTGTTTTGGTTGTTGTTGTTTTGGTTGTTGTGGTTGTTGTTGTGGTTGTTGTTGATGTTGTGGTTGTTGTTGTTGTTTTGGTTGTTGTTGTTGTTTTGGTTGTTGTTGTTGTTTTGGTTGTTGTTGTTGTTTTGGTTGTTGTGGTTGTTGTTGTGGTTGTTGTTGTTTTGGTTGTTGTTGTTTTGGTTGTTTTGGTTGTTGTGGTTGTTGTTGTTGTGGTTGTGGTTGTTGTTGATGTTGTGGTTGTTGTTGTGGTTGTGGTTGTTGTTGATGTTGTGGTTGTTGTTGTGGTTGTTGTGGTTGTTGTTGTTGTTGTGTTTGTTGTTGTTTGTTGATGTTGTTATCACAGGTAGAAAAAGACAGTGCCCACGTCGAACAAACATATTTCTTGACTTGAGATCAAAAGCGTCGGTTTATTGTGGATTTGATTCATTGTACAAAATCCCAATCTGATTTCTATGACCATGTAAAGCAGGGGTGTCAAAGTCAAATGGACGGAGGGCCAAATAAAAAATTTAGCTACAAGCCGAGGGCCGGACTGTTCGAATGTTCATTGAAAATTTTTTAAATGACGCATATAGTCTAGTGAACCTAATTGAACCTACTGAAAACCTAACAAATATATTCCAATATGATCAGATAAATAAAGCAATATTTTCTTATGGCTCTGTCAGTAATCTTTAATTTTCAACAGACACAAAAGACAAATTTCCTTTATATAAAAATCCCCATAACATGAACATTAAATGAAAGAAACCGGTATTCAAGGCACCATCAGTAGCCTATATTTTCTATTTTAGCAAAAGTGGGCTAAATTTACTTCAAAGAAAAAAACAATAATAGCAATTTTCTATCATCCACTCAACTGAAATATTTTTCAAATATAATTGGATTGAAATACAATAAAATAAAGTGCAAAAATCTATTAATCAAAAACAACACTTTGTTTAAGGAGAAGTAACATGCAGTGAAAAAAAATATTAAACTTTAACTTTTAAACTTGAACTGAGTAAAAACTCTAAATATGTGATTGCACAGTAATGTTCACTTGTTTGAGGTTGAGGGTGATACTTGGTGGTGTCCCATCTTTTCCACAAGTTCATCAATGTTCGGGGTAAGGCTCTGAGCTGAGGAAATCCTCAGAATTGAGTGGTGTTCAGCAGTAAGTCGACTTCTGTGTGATGTTTTGTTCAGGTTCATCAAAGAAAACAGTTGTTCACACAGGTATGTGCTGCCAAACATAGACAACGTTTGAGCAGCCTGGATGCGCAGCTGGGGCATTGTGTCGGGGAGGAAACGGGCGAACTCCGCAGCACCCACTGCCGCATATTTTGCCCTCAGTGCATCATTGCATTGGAGGTCAATCAACTCCATTTGGAGGTTTGGTGGTGAGCTTTCCACGTCAACAGCAAATGGGTTACCGAGCAGTTCCAACCTGCTTTTTTGTGCTTCAAAGTCAGCAAATCGGCGTCGAAAGTCAGCGGCAAGCATACCTATTTTATCAGCCAACTGTGCGCTCGGGAACGCACTGGTAGAGAGCTTCTCTTTCATGGTCTGGCAGCTGGGAAAGTGGCTCAAATTTTCTTTCCGCATCTGCGTCTCCCACAGAGTCAGTTTGGTTTTAAATGCCTTCACTGTACTGTACATATCAGAGATGACATGATCCCGACCCTGCAGCTGCAAGTTCATTGCATTCAGATGACTCGTAATGTCACACAGAAAAGCCATTTCACACAGAAACATTTCGTCTCGGAGTTGTGTTGTGTCTTTCCCTTTGCTGTCCAAGAACAGACAAATCTCCTCACGAAGCTCGAAACATCTTTGAAGCACCTTTCCCTGGCTTAGCCATCGCACCTCTGTGTGATAAGGCAAATCACCATGCTCCGTTTCTAACTCCGTCAGAAATGCCTTGAACTGGCGGTGATTCAAACCTTTGGCTCTGATAAAGTTAACTGTGCGCGTGATGATGCTCATTACATGCTCCATTTTCAAGGCTTTACCGCACAACGCTTCCTGGTGTATGATACAATGATAAGCTGTCAGCTCACCTGTCGCGTTTTCCTATTGCATCTTTTCCCGTATCTTCGCCACCAGTCCGCTCCTGTGTCCACACATCGCAGGTGCTCCGTCGGTTGTCAAACCCACGAGTTTTTCCCAAGGCAGCTCCATCTCATTTACACATCTTGACACCTCTTCATACAAATCATGCCCCGTAGTTGTGCCATGCATAGGACGTAAAGCCAAAAACTCCTCTGTCACGCTTAGGCTGGAGTCCACTCCGCGGATGAAAATTGACAACTGGGCAATGTCAGAAATGTCGGTGCTCTCATCCACAGCCAAGGAATATGCAATGAAATCTTTTCCCTTTTTCACAAGCTGCTCTTTTAGATTGATGGACAACTGGTCTACTCTCTCGGCAATGGTGTTTCTGCTCAGACTCACATTTAAAAAGAGTTGCCTTTTTTCTGGGCAAACTTCGTCACAAACTTTAATCATGCAGTTTTTGATGAAATCCCCCTCCGTAAATGGCCGGGCTGATTTAGCGATCTCTTCTGCCAAAATAAAACTGGCCTTGACAGCAGCCTGGCCTTGTGATTTGGCTTTTTTGAACAGAGCCTGTCGAGATTTGAGGCCTCGTTTTAATTCCTCTGCCTTTTGTAGCCTTTGTTCCATGTCCATATTCTTGTTTTTGTCCGCGTGTTTCGTTTCATAATGTCGTCTCAGATTATACTCTTTCAGTACCGCCACACTTTCTCCACACAGAAGACACACAGGTTTTCCAGCTACCTCCGTGAACATATACTCCGACTCCCACCTTGTTTGAAACCCCCGGTTCTCAGTGTCCACCTTCCGTTTTGCCATTTTTGATGGGTATCTGAAAGTTAATTTTACTGTGATGCTGACGACTGCTGTGCCAATAAATATTGAAATGAAGCAGCCTACTGCTCGGTGCGTCACCGTTGCATTGTGGGAAATGTAGTATTGGTGCGTGTAAAAGATCTGCGGGCTGCCGGCTTGCTGCGGTCTGCGGGCCGGTTCTAATAATAAATCAAGATCATCCCAGGGGCCGTAAAAAACCTTCTCGCGGGCCGGATGTGGCCCGCGGGCCTTGACTCTGACATATGTGATGTAAAGTATTATTATAGGCCTGTCACAGGTGTTGTGGCCCCTGCAGAGAATAGGAGGACACAGAGAGTGTTGAGTCTCATTCTAACAACATTGTTGGAGGAATAACACTGCTGCTATTAAGAGATGCTTGTTAGAGGAAGGCTGCTCGGACTGGTCACTACATTATACCAGTTCACCCGTCCGTCCGTCCGTCCGTCCGTCCGTCCGTCCGTCTCTGTCTGTCTGTCTGCCTGCCTGTCTGCCTGTCTGTCTGTCTGTCTGTCTGCCTGTCTGCCTGTCTGCCTGTCTGCCTGTCTCTGTCTGTCTGTCTGTCTGTCTGTCTGTCTCTGCCTGTCTGTCTCTGCCTGTCTCTGCCTGTCTGTCTCTGCCTGTCTCTGCCTGTCTGCCTGCCTGCCTGTCTGCCTGTCTGTCTGTGTCTCTGTCTGTCTGTCTGTCTGTCTGTCTGTCTGTGTCTTTTCTTTTCTTTTCTTTTCTTTTCTTTTCTTTTCTTTGGCACCATAATAGAGCTCAGTAGTCAGCTGGTCAATTGTTTCCTGAAATTTAATGCAACATGACCCTGGGCCTCCCTGTCCCACTCCACTGTCCCTGTCTGGCCTCCCTGTCCCCAGTCCCAATCATTGTCTGCCAATAGACACTGGCCTGCCTGTCCCCAGTCCCTGTCTGCCAATAGACACTGGCCTGCCTGTCCCCAGTCCCTGTCTGCCTATAGACACTGGCCTGCCTGTCCCCAGTCCCTGTCTGCCTATAGACACTGGCCTGCCTGTCCCCAGTCCCTGTCTGCCTATAGACACTGGCCTGCCTGTCCCCAGTCCCTGTCTGCCTATAGACACTGGCCTGCCTGTCCCCAGTCCCTGTCTGCCTATAGACACTGGCTTGCCTGTCCCCAGTCCCTGTCTGCCAATAGACACTGGCCTGCCTGTCCCACGCCACTGTCCCTGTCTGGCCTTCCTGTCCCCAGTCCCAGTCCATGTCTGCCAATAGACACTGCACCGGTGCCCAGTCCAGGCAGGGCGTCCAGTCCTGTAGGTTTTAACTCCAACCCAGTTGTAACTAACCTGATTTCCCTCGTCAACCAGCTAATTATTAGAATCAGGTGTGCTAGATTAGGGTTGGAGCGTAAACCTACAGGAGGGTATCTCTCCAGGAACAGGGTTGGAGTTAAAACCTACAGGAGGGTTTCTCTTCAGGAACAGGGTTGGAGTTAAAACCTACAGGAGGGTATCTCTTCAGGAACAGGGTTGGAGTTAAAACCTACGGGAGGGTCTCTCTCCAGGAACAGGGTTGGAGTTAAAACCTACAGGAGGGTATCTCTTCAGGAACAGGGTTGGAGTTAAAACCTACGGGAGGGTCTCTCTCCAGGAACAGGGTTGGAGTTAAAACCTACAGGAGGGTATCTCTCCAGGAACAGGGTTGGAGTTAAAACCTACAGGAGGGTTGGAGATAAAACCTACAGGAGGGTATCTGTCACGCCCTGGCCTTAGTATTCTTTGTTTTCTTTATTATTTTAGTTAGGTCAGGGTGTGACATGGGGTATGTTTGTGTTTTGTTGGTTTTGGGTGTTTTTTATGGTAAAGGGGTTGTTGTATAGTATATGGGTTTGTGTGGAGTACATGTGTCTAGTGTTGTCTATGTATGTTTAGTGGTCTAGGAGAGTCTATGGTTACCTGAATGAGTTCCTAATTAGAGACAGCTGATTTCGGTTGTCTCTGATTGGGAGCCTTATTTAGGGTAGCCATAGGCTCTCATTTGTTGTGGGTAATTGTCTATGTCAGAACGTTTGTAGCCTGTGTGTGTAAGTGCACAACGTTATTTAGCTTCACGGTCGTTTGTTATTTTGTTCGTTTTGTTAAAGTGTTTCGTGTTTATTTTTCGTCATCTTTTAAAATAAAAGAAGATGGCTTATTTTCCTAAAGCTGCGTTTTGGTCCATCAATCCTCCACACGATCGTGACAGAATTACCCACCATCGGACCAAGCAGCGGAAAACAAAGCAACAGCAGCAATGTCAAGACTCCTGGACGTGGGAGGAAATTCTAGACGGGAGAGGACCCTGGTCACAGCCAGGGGAATATCACTGCCCCAAGGCAGAGATGGAGGCAGCACGGCGACACGGGAGGAAGCCCAAGAGACAGCACAAAAATGTTTTTGGAGGGGGGCACTTGGAGCAGTCGGCGAAGTTGAGGGGTGAGTCTGAGTGTGTCGAGGAGTTATTGGACAGATTGGAGGAGAGTGAACGAAGGGGAGATTATGAGACATTCGAAGAGTTGTTGACGAAATTGGAGGAGAGTGAAGAGAGAGAGCTGTTGGTTTGGCAGAGTATGCAATGCATTCTCCCTGAGGAGCGTATTAGCTGTCCGATGCCACCTGTGTCAGTTCCTCGTACTCAGCCTGAAACTTGTGTTAAAGTTCCGGAAGATTTGATGCCGGCTATACACACCAGGTCTCCAGTACACCTTCACAACCCGGTGTGTCCTGTTCCTACTTTTTGCACTCATCCTGAGATGCATGTCCCCAGCCCTGTACCACTAGTTCCGGCACCAAGCACTAGGTCTAAGGTGCGTCTCCAGAGCCCTTTACGCACTGTTCCTGCTCCCCGCACTAGCTTTGAGGTGCGTGTTTCCAGCCCATTACCACCAGTGCCTACACCACGCATCAAGCTTCCTGGGTGTCTCCAGAGCCCTGTTGTTCCTCCACGTACTAGCCCTGTGGTGCGTGTCTCCAGCACATTACCACCAGTGCCTACACCACGCACCAAGCCCTCTGTGTGTCTCCAGAGTCCTGTACGCACTGTTCCTTCTCCCCGTACTCGCCCTGATGTGCGGGTCCTCAGCCCGGTACCACCAGTACCGGTACCACGCACAAGGCCTATAGTACGCCTTGAGAGTCCGGTGTGCCCTGTTGTTGCTCCCTGCACTAGCCTTGAGATGCGTGTCCCTAGCCCGGTACCACCAGTTCCGGCACCACGCACTAGGCCTAATGTGCGTCTCCAGGGTCCAGTATGCCCTGTTCCTTCTCCCCGCACTAGCCCTGAGATGCGTGTTCCCAGCCCGATACCACCAGTGCCGGCACCACGCACTAGGCCTAATGTGCGTCTCCAGGGTCCAGTATGCCCTGTTCCTTCTCCCCGCACTAGCCCTGAGATGCGTGTCCCCAGCCCGGTGCTACCAGTCCCGGCACCACGCACCAGGCCTACAGTGCGCCTCAGCCGGCAGGAGTCTGCCGTCTGCACAGCGATGACTGAACTGCCCGTCTGCCAAGCGCCATCTGAGCCATCCGTCTCCCCAGCGCCATCTGAGCCATCCGTCTCCCCAGCGCCATCTGAGCCATCCGTCTGCAATGAGCCTGCAAAGCCGCCCGTCTGCCATGAGCCTGCAAAGCCGCCCGTCTGCCATGAGCCCACTGAGCCGTCCGCCAGACAGGAGCCGCTAGAGCCGCCAGCCAGACAGGAGCCGCTAGAGCCGTCCGTCAGACAGGATCTGCCAGAGCCGCCAACCAGACAGGATCTGCCAGAGCCGCCAACCAGACAGGATCTGCCAGAGCCGCCAATCAGACAGGAGCAGCCAGATCCGTCAGCCAGCCATGAGCAGCCAGATCCGTCAGCCAGCCATGAGCAGCCAGATCCGTCAGCCAGCCATGAGCAGCCAGATCCGTCAGCTAGCCATGAGCAGCCAGATCCGTCAGCTAGCCATGAGCAGCCAGATCCGTCAGCTAGCCATGAGCAGCCAGATCCGTCAGCTAGCCATGAGCAGCCAGATCCGTCAGCTAGCCATGAGCAGCCAGATCCGTCAGCTAGCCATGAGCAGCCAGATCCGTCAGCTAGCCATGAGCAGCCAGATCCGTCAGCTAGCCATGAGCAGCCAGATCCGTCAGCTAGCCATGAGCAGCCAGATCCGTCAGCTAGCCATGAGCAGCCAGATCCGTCAGCCAGCCATGAGCAGCCAGATCCGTCAGTCAGTCCGGAGCTGCAGTCCCTCAGTCCGGAGCTGCCATTCCTCAGTCCGGAGCTGCCATTCCTCAGTCCGGAGCTGCCATTCCTCAGTCCGGAGCTGCCCCTTACCCTGGTGCTGCCCCTTACCCTGGTGCTGCCCCTTACCCTGGTGCTGCCCCTTACCCTGGTGCTGTCCCTGACCCTGGTACTGCCCCTGACCCTGGTACTGCCCCTGACCCTGGTACTGCCCCTTACCCTGGTACTGCCCATTAGTCCGGAGCTGCCCCTTAGTCCGGAACTGCCCCTTAATGCAATGGGGTTAATGTGGAGGGGGGTCATTTGGAGGAAGCCTAGGAGGTGGTTGGGGACTGTGGTGACGTGGGGACCACGACCGGAGCCGGAGCCGCCACCGTGGATGGAAGCCCACCCAGACCCTCCCCTAGACTGTGTAATGGTGCGCCCGGAGTTCGCACCTTAAGGGGGGGGTTATGTCACGCCCTGGCCTTAGTATTCTTTGTTTTCTTTATTATTTTAGTTAGGTCAGGGTGTGACATGGGGTATGTTTGTGTTTTGTTGGTTTTGGGTGTTTTTTATGGTAAAGGGGTTGTTGTATAGTATATGGGTTTGTGTGGAGTACATGTGTCTAGTGTTGTCTATGTATGTTTAGTGGTCTAGGAGAGTCTATGGTTACCTGAATGAGTTCCCAATTAGAGACAGCTGATTTCGGTTGTCTCTGATTGGGAGGCTTATTTAGGGTAGCCATAGGCTCTCATTTGTTGTGGGTAATTGTCTATGTCAGAACGTTTGTAGCCTGTGTGTGTAAGTGCACAACGTTATTTAGCTTCACGGTCGTTTGTTGTTTTGTTCGTTTTGTTAAAGTCTTTCGTGTTTATTTTTCGTCATCTTTTAAAATAAAAGAAGATGGCTTATTTTCCTAAAGCTGCGTTTTGGTCCATCAATCCTCCACACGATCGTGACAGTATCTCTTCAGGAACAGGGTTGGAGTTAAAACCTACAGGAGGGTCTCTCTCCAGGAACAGGGTTGGAGTTAAAACCTACAGGAGGGTTTCTCTTCAGGAACAGGGTTGGAGTTAAAACCTACAGGAGGGTATCTCTTCAGGAACAGGGTTGGAGTTAAAACCTACAGGAAGGTATCTCTCCAGGAACAGGGTTGGAGTTAAAACCTACAGGAAGGTATCTCTCCAGGAACAGGGTTGGAGTTAAAACCTACAGGAGGGTATCTCTCCAGGAACAGGGTTGGAGTTAAAACCTACAGGAGGGTTTCTCTCCAGGAACAGGGTTGGAGTTAAAACCTACTGGAGGGTTGGAGATAAAACCTATAGGAGGGTCTCTCTCCAGGAACAGGGTTGGAGTTAAAACCTACAGGAGGGTTGGAGTTAAAACCTACAGGAGGGTCTCTCTCCAGGAACAGGGTTGGAGTTAAAACCTACAGGAAGGTATCTCTCCAGGAACAGGGTTGGAGTTAAAACCTACAGAAAGGTATCTCTCCAGGAACAGGGTTGGAGTTAAAACCTACAGGAGGGTTAAATCTAGAAACAGGGTGGGTCAGTACTGTTGAAACTATATTTTCTAAATAGATATGAATATTTGTAGCTACTTTAAAGTCAATACCTGCAGTAAACTTGTGCAATACATTAGGAGATAAAGAAAATCGTGTTTTTTTCATTTCACCTGTCAAATAATTGTTCATTATGAAGCTTAGCAGTAATGTTAGTTTATAAACACACACCGAGGAGGCCAGAACCTTGTGAGTCACTCAGGGTTGTGCAGCCAGGTGATCTAGTAACAGTACCGAATTCACAACTAAATGTTTTCCAGCTTAGATATCTTAGAACTATTAAGTTAACTGTTTAAAACGTGCATCTGGTTTGCTAATTGAGTTGCTAGTTAGCTATCTAGCTATTACATTTACATTTAAGTCATTTAGCAGACGCTCTTATCCAGAGCGACTTACATCCAGTGGAACAACCACTTATATTATATAACCACTGATATCCAGTGGAACAACCACTTTACAATAGTGCATCTAAATCTTTTAAGGGGTGGGGGGGGTTAGAAGGATTACTTTATCCTATCCTAGGTAGCTATGTGGTTAGCTTCTTCCAAAAAAATCTAGTTTCGCTCGGTAACAGCAGGGAATTCCTTCCTGGATCAAGAGCCTTGCTGCCTAATATTTATATTGTTTTTGATATTTGTATAACTCTATTAGCTGGGATGTCTGTCCTACTTTAGGTCAGAGACTATAAAATTTTGCAATGCGCTCATTAGCATTTTAGTTAGCATTCTCTATGGGATGTTACATGTACTAACAAGTACTTTCGGATTAGACTCAGTGGGGTTTGAAAATAGCGCTCCTTGTGTTCAGTGCCAGTATTACTGAATGTTTGTATGACACAAGGTCGGTATGAAGGTATGAAAATCTGCATACTGCCCAAGCCTAATTGGCATTCCCTTGCTTTGTTTATGTGTGTTTGGACACTGTTTAGACATGTGGAGATAGAAATGTCAGCATTAGCTGACGGGAAGAGGCCAATTATCTATATGCTGGCCGAGTGCTGTGTGTGTGTCTGTGTGTGTGTGTGTGTGTGTGTGTGTGTGTGTGTGTGTGTGTGTGTGTGTGTGTGTGTGTGTGTGTGTGTGTGTGTGAGAGAGAGAGAGACGTGTGTGTGTGTGTGAGAGAGAGAGCGAGGTGTGTGTTGAGAGAGAGAGAGAGAGAGAGAGAGAGAGAGAGAGAGAGAGAGAGAGAGAGAGAGAGTGTTAATGAGAGAGAGAGACAGAGAGAGACAGAGAGAGACAGAGAGAGACAGAGAGAGAGAGAGAGAGACTGTGTGCTCTGCCTTGTCGTTTTGTCTTCTACTGTAGCATCGTGTCTCCCCACTCAGCCCAGTGGGGCTTTCACAGCACATTACATGACACATAGGTGTGGGGGAAACATGGAACCGGAGAAACAAGAGGCACACACACACACACCTCCCTCAGAGTGATCATCAGACTCCTTCACTCTCCATTTTAACCATTTACTGTTTCCCCTGTTTGGCTTTTCATTTCAAGTGTATTGGTTGCGTTTACAGTTTAGAAGGTTTTATAGCTGTTGCAGCCAAATGCTGAAGGTACTTTTAGCAGGAACATTTCAAACTATTAAAATGTAAGGACGAGAAAAAAGACAATTAAAAACAAGAACGGCGGGACAAATCTGATTGACAAGACAAATAATACTGGAGCAGTAATCACATGTAATCTATACGTATGTACACCAGGAGAATTTACACGAGATCAAGTAAGAATGAGATGTACAGCAGAATATATATATATATTAGAGTGAGCTATGTTGAGAATCCAGTATATAAATAAATATGTGGTGTGTATCAATCGTGTAATTAAAATACAATATACAGTAGTAGAAATGAGCTCTGTCGGGGATACAGTATTTTAAATACACAGTTTGAAACAGAAGGTGACCAGCGGTTCAATGTTTCTATAGCATAGGACAGCAGTGTTAGCTGTGTGTGTGTGCCTGTTTGTGATAGGTTGTGTGTGTGTGTGTGTGTGTGTGTGTCTGTTTGTGATAGGTTGTGGTTGTGTGTGTGTGTGTGTGTGTGTGTGTGTGTGTGTGTGTATGTGTGTGTGTGTGTGTGTGTGTGTCTGTTTGTGATAGGTTGTGTGTGTGTTTTGTGTGTGTGTGTGTGTGTGTGTGTCTGTTTGTGATAGGTTGTGTGTGTGTTTTGTGTGAGTGAGTGTGCATCCCCTGGTATATGGCTAGTGATAGCTGTCTGATGGTAATAGAAGCTGTTCAACAGTCTGATGGTGATAGAAGCTGTTCAACAGTCTGATGGTGATAGAAGCTGTTCAACAGTCTGATGGTGATAGAAGCTGTTCAACAGTCTGATGGTGATAGAAGCTGTTCAACAGTCTGATGGTAATAGAAGCTGTTCAACAGTCTGATGGTAATAGAAGCTGTTCAACAGTCTGATGGTAATAGAAGCTGTTCAACAGTCTGATGGTAATAGAAGCTGTTCAACAGTCTGATGGTGATAGAAGCTGTTCAACAGTCTGATGGTGATAGAAGCTGTTCAACAGTCTGATGGTAATAGAATCTGTTCAACAGTCTGATGGTGATAGAAGCTGTTCAACAGTCTGATGGTGATAGAAGCTGTTCAACAGTCTGATGGTCTGGTGATAGAATCTGTTCAACAGTCTGATGGTAATAGAATCTGTTCAACAGTCTGATGGTAATAGAATCTGTTCAACAGTCTGATGGTGATAGAAGCTGTTCAAAAGTCTGATGGTGATAGAAGCTGTTCAACAGTCTGATGGTGATAGAAGCTGTTCAACAGTCTGATGGTGATAGAAGCTGTTCAACAGTCAGATGGTGATAGAAGCTGTTCAACAGTCTGATGATAATAGAAGCTGTTCAACAGTCTGATGGTAATAGAAGCTGTTCAACAGTCTGATGATAATAGAAGCTGTTCAACAGTCTGATGGTAATAGAAGCTGTTCAACAGTCTGATGGTCTGGTGATAGAAGCTGTTCAACAGTCTGATGGTAATAGAAGCTGTTCAACAGTCTGATGGTAATAGAAGCTGTTCAACAGTCTGATGGTGATAGAAGCTGTTCAACAGTCTGATGGTAATAGAAGCTGTTCAACAGTCTGATGGTGATAGAAGCTGTTCAACAGTCTGGTGGTAATAGAAGCTGTTCAACAGTCTGATGGTAATAGAAGCTGTTCAACAGTCTGATGGTGGTAGAAGCTGTTCAACAGTCTGATGGTGATAGAAGCTGTTCAACAGTCTGATGGTGATAGAAGCTGTTCAACAGTCTGATGGTAATAGAAGCTGTTCAACAGTCTGATGGTAATAGAAGCTGTTCAACAGTCTGATGGTGATAGAAGCTGTTCAACAGTCTGATGGTGATAGAAGCTGTTCAACAGTCTGATGGTAATAGAAGCTGTTCAACAGTCTGATGGTAATAGAAGCTGTTCAACAGTCTGATGGTGATAGAAGCTGTTCAACAGTCTGATGATAATAGAAGCTGTTCAACAGTCTGATGGTAATAGGAGCTGTTCAACAGTCTGATGGTTATAGAAGCTGTTCAACAGTCGGATGGTCTGGTGATAGAAGCTGTTTTAACAGTCTGATGGTGATAGAAGCTGTTCAACAGTCTGATGGTAATAGAAGCTGTTCAACAGTCTGATGGTAATAGAAGCTGTTCAACAGTCTGATGGTAATAGAAGCTGTTCAACAGTCTGATGGTAATAGAAGCTGTTCAACAGTCTGATGGTAATAGAAGCTGTTCAACAGTCTGCTGGTCTGGTGATAGAAGCTGTTCAACAGTCTGATGGTAATAGAATCTGTTCAACAGTCTGATGGTGATAGAAGCTGTTCAACAGTCTGATGGTGATAGAAGCTGTTCAACAGTCTGATGGTCTGGTGATAGAATCTGTTCAACAGTCTGATGGTAATAGAATCTGTTCAACAGTCTGATGGTAATAGAAGCTGTTCAACAGTCTGATGGTGATAGAAGCTGTTCAAAAGTCTGATGGTGATAGAAGCTGTTCAACAGTCTGATGGTGATAGAAGCTGTTCAACAGTCTGATGGTAATAGGAGCTGTTCAACAGTCTGATGGTTATAGAAGCTGTTCAACAGTCGGATGGTCTGGTGATAGAAGCTGTTTTAACAGTCTGATGGTGATAGAAGCTGTTCAACAGTCTGATGGTAATAGAAGCTGTTCAACAGTCTGATGGTAATAGAAGCTGTTCAACAGTCTGATGGTAATAGAAGCTGTTCAACAGTCTGATGGTAATAGAAGCTGTTCAACAGTCTGCTGGTCTGGTGATAGAAGCTGTTCAACAGTCTGATGGTAATAGAATCTGTTCAACAGTCTGATGGTGATAGAAGCTGTTCAACAGTCTGATGGTCTGGTGATAGAATCTGTTCAACAGTCTGATGGTAATAGAATCTGTTCAACAGTCTGATGGTAATAGAATCTGTTCAACAGTCTGATGGTGATAGAAGCTGTTCAAAAGTCTGATGGTGATAGAAGCTGTTCAACAGTCTGATGGTGATAGAAGCTGTTCAACAGTCTGATGGTAATAGGAGCTGTTCAACAGTCTGATGGTTATAGAAGCTGTTCAACAGTCGGATGGTCTGGTGATAGAAGCTGTTTTAACAGTCTGATGGTGATAGAAGCTGTTCAACAGTCTGATGGTAATAGAAGCTGTTCAACAGTCTGATGGTAATAGAAGCTGTTCAACAGTCTGATGGTAATAGAAGCTGTTCAACAGTCTGATGGTAATAGAAGCTGTTCAACAGTCTGATGGTAATAGAAGCTGTTCAACAGTCTGCTGGTCTGGTGATAGAAGCTGTTCAACAGTCTGATGGTAATAGAATCTGTTCAACAGTCTGATGGTGATAGAAGCTGTTCAACAGTCTGATGGTGATAGAAGCTGTTCAACAGTCTGATGGTCTGGTGATAGAATCTGTTCAACAGTCTGATGGTAATAGAATCTGTTCAACAGTCTGATGGTAATAGAATCTGTTCAACAGTCTGATGGTGATAGAAGCTGTTCAAAAGTCTGATGGTGATAGAAGCTGTTCAACAGTCTGATGGTGATAGAAGCTGTTCAACAGTCTGATGGTGATAGAAGCTGTTCAACAGTCAGATGGTGATAGAAGCTGTTCAACAGTCTGATGATAATAGAAGCTGTTCAACAGTCTGATGGTAATAGAAGCTGTTCAACAGTCTGATGATAATAGAAGCTGTTCAACAGTCTGATGGTAATAGAAGCTGTTCAACAGTCTGATGGTGATAGAAGCTGTTCAACAGTCTGATGGTGATAGAAGCTGTTCAACAGTCTGATGGTGATAGAAGCTGTTCAACAGTCTGATGGTGATAGAAGCTGTTCAACAGTCTGATGGAAATAGAAGCTGTTCAACAGTCTGATGGTAATAGAAGCTGTTCAACAGTCTGATGGTGATAGAAGCTGTTCAACAGTCTGATGGTAATAGAAGCTGTTCAACAGTCTGATGGTGATATAAGCTGTTCAACAGTCTGATGGTAATAGAAGCTGTTCAACAGTCTGATGGTGATAGAAGCTGTTCAACAGTCTGATGGTGATAGAAGCTGTTCAACAGTCTGATGGTAATAGAAGCTGTTCAACAGTCTGATGGTAATAGAAGCTGTTCAACAGTCTGATGGTAATAGAAGCTGTTCAACAGTCTGATGCTGATAGAAGCTATTCAACAGTCTGATGGTAATAGAAGCTGTTCAGCAGTCTGATGGTAATAGAAGCTGTTCAGCAGTCTGATGGTAATAGAAGCTGTTCAGCAGTCTGATGGTAATAGAAGCTGTTCAGCAGTCTGATGGTGATAGAAGCTGTTCAACAGTCTGATGGTAATAGAAGCTGCTCAACAGTCTGATGGTAATAGAAGCTGTTCAACAGTCTAATGGTAATAGAAGCTGTTCAACAGTCTGATGGTAATAGAAGCTGTTCAACAGTCTGCTGGTCTGGTGATAGAAGCTGTTCAACAGTCTGATGATAATAGAAGCTGTTCAAAAGTCTAATGGTAATAGAAGCTGGTGGAAAAACAATTAGAACCATTTCCCTGTTTGACTGCTAGGTTTTATGGGTATTATGACACCTCCACTGTAGGGGAGGAGCATAATGGAGGAGTGGTCAGATTAACCAAAGGGGGAGCTGTGTTTGGTTTCATTCTTTAAGCCTTTGGTTTAATCTGCAGCCCCAGCTGATGTTGTTGATTTCACAATGAAAAGGCACCATATTCCCTATCTAGTACACTACCTATGGGCCCAGTCAAAGGTAGAGCTAGGGTTGCAAAGGGTTGGATACCTTCCGGTAAATTTCCGGATATTTTCCATGGAAAGTTTAGCCTGGGAATTTGGGGAATTTTGCTTAAATTCATCAAACTAGTTAATTTATAACAGTGAACCTTTTTTTGTGGGATACACATAAGGCAATTCTAGGTCTTGTGGCATTTGTTGTTTAAACTGTCCCAAATTCAATGGAATTGCAACCCTCTGCATGCACAGTGCATTCTTCCATCACATGTGCCAGTGCACTCTTCCATCACATGTACAGCTGATTCTCAAGATCTTGCACACTAATGAGATGCTGTTGAGCCCACACTACTACGCTGTCTGAGCCAAGGACTACATGCTTTCTGGTAAGTTTTGATTACAATAATGGGTGGGGTGAATATATTTTATATGACATACATGATTTTTTGTTAACTAGTAAATAGTAGCCTACAGCAAAGTGTGTTTAAATAATTTCTAACTTGTTAACAATTTCTGCTAGTTAGTTTTTGCTACCATGTGGGTTTTAGCTTGCTTTAGTCTGCTATCTGAGGAGTGTTAATTCACCTGTTTCCATACATGTTTCATTTTAAAACATTTATCTTACAAAGGAGTTGTTTCATCTAACTGCTTTACTATTTATCTGTACATGGAATTGTATTTGTTTTTTTACAATTTCTAATCTTTACGGAAAATGCCACGGGCGCTATCTGACGTGTGGAGACATTTCACTGCAGCTAATGTAGAAGGAAAAGCTGTGTACATTTGCAAATACTGTGCCAAATCATATGTGAAGAATGCAACAAAGATGCAGAATCATCTGTCCAAAAGCACAAAATTCCCTCAGCGCTCACAACAAGCAACCTCTGACAAAAGTCCCTCTACTTCTATTCGAGGTGAAAATGATGAATCAGACACCTCATCAATAGCATCAGCTCATGGTCCTCCTGGAATCAGAAGTTTTTTGACTCAATGGAGGAAATTAGTCCGAGAAATGCTGATGAATGTCTTGCTTGAGGTGTGTCTGTAACTGGTTCACCTCTGATGCTCACAGGTAATGTGTATTGGAAGAGATTTCTGAATGTTCTTGGCCCAGCATACACCCCTCCAACCAGACATGCTTTATCTACTCATTTGCTGGATGCAGAGTTCAACAGAGTTCAAGTGAAGGTCAAGCAAATTATAGAAAAAGCAGACTGTATTACAATCATCTCTGATGGGTGGTCGAATGTTCGTGGGCAAGGAATAATTAACTACATCATCTCCACCCCTCAACCAGTATTCTACAAGAGCACAGACACAAGGGACAACAGACACACCGGTCTCTACATTGCAGATGAGCTGAAGGCAGTCATCAATGACCTTGGACCACAGAAGGTATTTTCACTGGTGGCAGACAATGCTGTGAACATGAAGGCTGCTTGGTCTAAAGTGGAGAAGCCCTTCCCTGACATCACAGCTCATGCATTGAATCTGCTCCTCAAGGACATCATAGCACTGAAAACAATGGATACACTCTACAAGAGAGCCAAGGAAATTATTAGGTATGTGAAAGGTCATCAAGTTGTAGCAGCAATCTACCTCACCAAGCAAAGTGAGAAGAATAAGAGCACCACATTGAAGCTGCCCAGCAACACCTGTTGGGGTGGTGTTGTCATCATGTTTGACAGTCTCCTGGAGGGGAAGGAGTCTCTCCAAGAAATGGCCATATCACAGTCTGCCGATATGGACAGCCCCATCAAGAGGATCCTCCTGGATGATGTATTTTGGGAGAGAGTGGTAAGCAGCCTGAAACCTATAGCAGTAGCCGTTGCACAGATTAAGGGAGACAATGCCACATGTTGGACCCCAAGTACGCTGGCAAGAGCATCCTGTCTGGTGCAGAGATCAACAGGGCCTATGGTGTCATCACTACCGTGTCTCGCCACCTTGGCCTGGATGAGGGCAAGGTTCTTGGCAGTCTGGCGAAGTACACTTCCAAGCAAGGGCTTTGGGATGGAGATGCAATATGGCAGTCGTGCCAACATATCTCATCAGCCACCTGGTGGAAGGGACTTTGTGTCTGAGGCTCTTTCCCCTGTTGCCTCCATCATCCTCCATATCCCACCAACATCAGCCGCCTCAGAGCGCAACTGGTCCTTGTTTGGGAACACACAAACTAAAGCACGCAACAAGCTGACCAATACAAGGGTTGAAAAATTGGTGGCCATCCGGGCAAATTTGAGGCTTTTTGAGCCTGACAACGAGCCATCCTCAACAAGGTTGGAAAGTGACAGTGAAGATGAGGCCTCAGAGTCTGATGTTCAAGAGGTGGACATTGAGGAGGTCCAGGGAGAAGACATGGAAGCTTGAGAGGAAGACAACCAAAGCTTTAGTTTCTAGACTATCATTTTACAGATGTATGTTGAAAACGTTTTTGGGAGATGCGATGGATCATTGGGGATCTGTCACGATCGTGTGGAGGATTGACGGACCAAAACGCAGCATTTGGAAAATAAGCCATCTCTTCCTTTTATTTAGAAGAAGACAAAACTAAACAAAAACACTTACGAACTTAACCAAAACAATAAACGATCGTGAAGCTAATCAAACGTAGTGCACACACAGGCTACAAACGTATAACATAGACAATTACCCACATCAAACGAAAGCCTATGGCTACCCTAAATATGGCTCCCAATCAGAGACAACAGAAATCAGCTGTCTCTAATTGGGAACCCATTCAGGTAACCATAGACTCTCCTAGACAACTACACCAACATAGACAGAGCTAGACACATGGATTCAACACAAACCCATACACTACACCCAACACCCCCTTTACCATATAACCACCCAAAACCGATAAAACACAAACATTCCCCATGTCACACCCTGACCTGACTAAAATAATAAAGAAAACAAATAATACTAAGGCCAGGGCGTGACAGGATCATTCAATATTCCCTATCTTTTGTTGTTCAGTGAAATCATCCCATGTGAAGAGTCAACTCACTTAATTTCAATTCGCAACAATTTATTTGTATTTTTTTGCAATTATGTCTACTCATGATAAGGTAAAAGGTTTATGTTTCTGTCTCCATATGATATTGTAAATATATCCAATGCAAAAAAACAGTAATATTAATTAGCATATATTTCCGTTAATTCCCATATATTCCCGTTAATTCCCATATATTTCCTTTAATTTCCATATATTCCCGTTAATTCCCATATATTTCCGTTAATTCCCATATATTTCCGTTAATTCCCATATATTCCCCTTAATTCCCATATATTTCCCTTAATTCCCATATATTCCCCTTAATTCCCATATATTCCCATATATTCTTGTTAATTCCCATATATTCCTGTTAATTCCCGTTAATTCCCATATATTCCCATATATTCTCGTTAATTCCCATATATTCCCGTTAATTCCCATATATTCCTGTTAATTCCCGTTAATTCCCATATATTCTCGTTAATTTCCATATATTCCCGTTAATTTCCATATATTCCCGTTAATTCCCATATATTCTCGTTAATTGCAAAAAAACAGGGGCGGCAGCGCAGCCTAGTGGTTAGAGCGTTGGACTAGTAACCGGAAGGTTGCAAGTTCAAATCCCCGAGCTGACAAGGTACAAATCTGTCGTTCTGCCCCTGAACAGGCAGTTAACCCACTGTTCCTAGGCCGTCATTGAAAATAAGAATTTGTTCTTAACTGACTTGCCTAGTTAAATAAAGGTAAAAAATAAATAAATAAAATCCCGTAAATTCCCATATATTCTCGTTAATTCCCATATATTCCTGTTAATTCCCATATATTCCTGTTAATTCCCATATATTCCCGTTAATTCCCATATATTCTCGTTAATTCCCATATATTCCCGTTAATTCCCATATATTCCCGTTAATTCCCATATATTCTTGTTAATTCCCATATATTCCCGTTAATTCCCAAATATTCCTGGTAATTCCCATATTCCTGTTAATTCCCATATATTCCATAAAGGGAGTAGTGTGCTGTTTAGGATGCATACATTGTGTATCTGATAGCAGGAATCTTCTAATAATAATAGGAAGAGTAACTGCTGCTTTTCGGCAACAGCTAATAGGGATCCTAATGAAATACCACATTGAGCAGAATAACACTGGGTCAGTGGCAATAACCTGTCTGTGTCTAACAATGCTGGACTTAGCAATAGCTATTGAACGGCCACTCCAGCTAAAGGGACGGGCGGTAATGCTATTGAATTCCAGTAATGGGTGTGTAGTGTTGTTTGCAGGCCAGGGGGCTAGTGGACTGACTGTGTGGATCAGGACAACAGTTTAAACACACTATAATGGCTGGGTCCAGAGTAGGAGTGACGATCTAGGATCAGGTCGCTCTGTCTTATTCATTTAGGATTTCAGAAGGCAAAACCGATCCTCGATCGGCACTCCGACTCTGAGATGCTTTGTGAATACTGGTCCGGGGTTGACACCTACTCCAGCTGAAATCACAGCAGCCAATCAGTGGATGTTACCCTGTAGATTAGAACGTCAGGTAACATTCCATGGGGTCTCAGGTTGATTCTCAGCCAGTCGTCATTCAAATATCCCATGAATGTTTATTCAGTCTCTCTAGCTAGGGCTCCATCCTTTCTAGGGAGTTTTTCCTAGCCACCGTGCTTCTACACCTGCGTTGCTTGCTGTTTGGGGTTTTAGGCTGGGTTTCTGTACAGCACTTTCAGATATCAGCTGATGTACGAAGGGCTATATAAATACATTTGATTTGATTTGATTTGATCCAATAGGCGGCAGATTGTCATGCAAATATTCAAAAATATGTATAAAGAAAATATGTGCATTTTCCCACCAGTGGTGTGTTTCCTCCAAACTGACTTGTTTTTTAATTGAACCTTTATTTAACTAGGCAAGTCAGTATAGAACAAATTCGTATTTACAATTAACGCCCTACCCCTTGCCAAACCCTAATGACACTGGGCCAGTTGTGCGCTGCCCTATGGGACTCCCAATCATGGCCGGTTGTGATACAGCCTGGAATCGAACCAGGGTCTGTAGTGACTCCTCTAGCACTGAGATGCAGTGTCTTAGACCGCTGCGCCACTCAGGAGCCCGTCATGTGTGCCTCCGCCAACCACATGTGCTACAGACACATCGCCATGCATCCAATCTATTTAGTCAGGCAATGTCCACATTATTCTCACATATTTTACAATGTAATAATCATTTGAATATCAATGCCCCCAAAAAATATATTATTATATTTTATTATTATTATATTATATATTATATATTATACAAAAAATAATATTTCTTAAAGTGGTAATGGCCTACTTTTCTTATTATTTAAATTTGACACTTTTTACATGCTTTCTGGTAGGGGGTTCTATATTAGGCCCTATATTTTCAATTATATAAATTATACAGTTGTATAACATTGAGGTCCTTGAAAATTACAATTATGTGCTTGAATTAATTCCCTGAAAGTCCTTGAAGTTGACTTAACACTGCTTAAGGATGTATAGTCCTAGGGTTAGGCCTATGACTTAACACTGCTTAAGGATGTATAGTCCTAGGGTTAGGCCTATAACTTAACACTGCTTAAGGATGTATAGTCCTAGGGTTAGGCCTATGACTTAACACTGCTTAAGGATGTATAGTCCTAGGGTTAGGCCTATAACTTAACACTGCTTAAGGATGTATAGTCCTAGTAACCCTAGGGTTAGGCCTATGGTGTTGTATAGGTGAAGTTATGCATATATTCACTTTTATTCCTTTAATATATGGAACTGCATAACAATCTTTATAATTTATAGAAATACCCACGAAGGCGTTTCCACCGCCATGTCTCACATAATTGTTTATACACGGACACAGAAAGATCCCAACATGTTGAGGGGACAAATGATCTGTCAGAATTTTTCACATTTCAAACCAAAACTTCATGTTTCCAAACACAGCTGTCATGATTCTTAAAAAATACTGTGTGGGCCCTGTCAAAAGTAGTTATTTTTTTCTCGCTCTAATGGGTAATTACTCTGACCTGGTTCCCTCCCTTGTTGCACTAATGGAATTGTGCCGTGACATTAAAAGGTATGCATATTTAAGAGGATTTTGGAATTCAACATGGTAATATGTGTGTGTGTATGGAGATTGAAACATGCACCAATTCTCTGTAGTGTTAACTCTATGAGAGACGGCATGGGCGACATATATTGCTTTCACATAGGATTATATATATATATACATATTATATATATATGTATATATATATACATATACTACCGTTCAAAAGTTTGGGGTCACTAAGATTTTTTTTATTTTTTAAGAAAAGCAACTTTTTTTGTCCATTTAAAATAACATCAAATTGATCAGAAATACAGTGTAGACATGGTTAATGTTGTAAATGACTATTGTAGACGGAAACGGCAGATTTTTTAATGAATATCTACATAGGTGTACAGAGGCCCGTTATCAGCAACCATCACTCCTGTGTTCCAATGGCACGTTGTGTTAGCTAATCCAAGTTTATCATTTTAAAAGGTTAATTGATCATTAGAAAACCCTTTTGCAATTATGTTAGCACAGCTGAAAACTGTCGTTCTGATTAAAGAAGCGATAAAACTGGCCTTTTGACTAGTTGAGTATCTGGAGCGTCAGCATTTGTGGGTTCGATTACAGGCTTAAAATGGCCAGAAACAAAGACCTTTCTTCTGAAACTCGTCATTCTATTCTTGTTCTGAGAAATGAAGGCTATTCAATATGAGAAATTGCCAAGAAACTTAAGATCTCGTACAACGCTGTGTACTACTCCCTTCACAGAACAGCGCAAACTGGAACTAACCAGAATGGAAAGAGGAGTGGGAGGCCCCAGTGCACAACTGAGCAAGAGGACAAGTACATTAGAGTGTCTAGTTTGAGAAACAGATGCCTCACAAGTCCTCAACTGGCAGCTTCATTAAATAGTACCCGCAAAACACCAGTCTCAATGTCAACAGTGAAGAGGCGACTCTGGGATGCTGGCCTTCTAGGCAGAGTTGCAAAGAAAAAGCCATATCTCAGGTTGGCCAATAAAAATAAAAGATTAAGATGGGCATAAGAACACAGACACTGGACAGAGGAACTCCCGGAGTCGCTTCTTCACTGTTGACGTTGAGACTGGTGTTTTGAGGGTGCCTTGTGCTGATTCAGGCAATGGGCGTGGAAGAATGAGCTCCAGCCCACGATGGCACCAGTAGACAATTTAATGAGGGGATTGTGTCACTGGAGCCAGGAGAATCCCAATACCACTGGAATCTGAGGAGACTTAATGAGCAGGAACTAGATAGCCTCACTGTGGTTCTCTGAAACACATAGGTTAATGGGAGTGGTGTTGTGGGCACAAAATAACCACGAGTCCCGAAATACAGGCAACTCTTAGCGTTGAGCCTGTATAGCCATTCCGCTGGAGACAACCCAGCTCTGCCTAGTTGCATAGGCTTGGGAAACGGTGACTCGGCCGTCTTCGGCGACTCTCAGGGAACCTCGGGTAGCCTCGGATTCTCTCGGTAACGGGGCCGTCGGAGGCATACTTACGGTATGCCTCGCAGGCGAGGTGGCATCCTTGGACGGGCAAGTGAAATCGAATCTCCTCTCCCTCCGTCGTTCCCGTTGTCGCCCATCGATCCTGACGGTCAGGGCAACGAGGGAATCAAGATCCATCGGTAATTTCCAGGCTGCAAGCTCGTCCTTGACCTTCCTGGTTCCAACGTGCGTAAATCCACCGCATAGTCTGCCACACTGCGGGAGTCCTGCCCAAAGCTCTCCCAGAGAATGGGGCATCAAACACCTTCTTGACCTCTCCCACGAACGCCTCCAGACTGATGCATGTGGCTGGCTGTTACTCCCATACAGCTGTAGCCCAGGCGAGCGCCTGCCCGGACATCAGCATGATAAGGCACGCTATCTTAGAGCGGTCGGAGGGGAAGGGGGAGGGCTGAAGCTCGAAGATGAGGCCACACTGAGCTAGAAATGCCCAACAGGTGCCCTGCTCTGCATTGAAGCATTCCGGGGGAGGTAAGCGTGGCTTACTGACCGGTGAGGCGACGCTGTTAACAGCCGAGTTACTGAGGGGCTGTGAGGTTACCGTCGTAGTAGGCTGCCTCCCAGCCAACCCGCGGAATCGCTCCAGCAAGATGTCCAACACCCGCTCATGGCTTTCGGCCAAGGTGTGGACCCCGTCCATAAGGCCACGAAGCAATTGCTCATGCCTACCAATGGTGGCTCCCTGAGAGGAGATGGTATGGCGCAGCTGGTCCAAGTCTGCTGGGTCAGTCATGGCCAGTTCATACTATCATGTTTCAGGTAAGACCCAGATGCAGACAATATCGAAGTAACAACAGTTTATTATTCGAACAGGGGCATGCAAAAGGCAGGTGAAGGGCAGGCAGAGGTCAGTAATCCAGAAAGGTGGGGTAAAGGTGCAGAACGGCAGGCAGGCTCAGGGTCAGGGCAGGCAGAGGTCAGTAATCCAGAAAGGTGGGGTAAAGGTACAGAACGGCAGGCAGGCTCAGGGTCAGGGCAGGCAGAGGTCAGTAATCCAGAAAGGTGGGGTAAAGGTACAGAACGGCAGGCAGGCTCAGGGTCAGGGCAGGCAGAGGTCAGTAATCCAGATAGCTGGGGTAAAGGTACAGGACGGCAGGCAGGCTCAGGGTCAGGGCAGGCAGAGGTCAGTAATCCAGAAAGGTGGGGTAAAGGTACAGGGCGGCAGGCAGACTCAGGGTCAGGGCAGGCAGAGGTCAGTAATCCAGAAAGGTGGGGTAAAGGTACAGGACGGCAGGCAGACTCAGGGTCAGGGCAGGCAGGGGTCAGTAATCCAGAAAGGTGGGGTAAAGGTACAGGACGGCAGGCAGGCTCAGGGTCAGGCTCAGGGTCAGGACAGGCAGAATGGTCAACACCGGGAAAACTAGGAAACTGGAACAATTGAGAGACAGGAGCAGAGGGGAAAACGCTGGTAGGCTTGACGAAACAAAACAAACTGGCAACAGACAAACAGAGAACATAGGTATAAGTACCCAGGGGATAATGGGGAAGATGGGCGACACCTGGAGGGGGGTGGAGACAATCACAAATACAGGTGAAACAGATCAGGGTGTGACACCTAGTGCCAGTGAAGATCCTGAGGGACACAGGTGCCTCTGAGTCATTTGTCTTAGAGTCTGTGTTAACCTTCTCTGCTGAGACTGATTCAAGGAATAGTGTTTTAATTAGGGGCATCGGTTTGAACACTCTGTCAGTTCCATTGCATAAACTGATGTTGGATACTGAACTGGTAAAAGGTGAGGTTGTTGTGGGGGGGTGCGTCCTTCGTTTCCTGTTGAGGGTAACAACATTATCCTTGGGAATGTCTTGGCTGGTGAGCGTGTATGGCCTGTCATGTCTCCATCTCTATTGGTTTCCACTCAGGCCGTTGTTTGTAGGGATTCCTGATAAGTACACTCAGCGTTTCCCAGAGCGCACAGCGTTTCCCAGAGGTGTTCTCTGCGTGCGCGATGACTTGTTCTATGAGCCGTGGCGACCTGGTCACTGAGCCGTCTAACGGTGATGTTACAAAGAAAACTGTCACTACTTTCCCCGTTATCCCGTTATCTGTGGGGTGTTTAACTCAATATTAGGGGGTTGCTCTTAATGTTTTGTACTTTCGGTGTATAACATTAATTTATAAGATAAAAAGAATGTATGTAGCAACTACAGATTGCTGCTTTAAGTCCACTGTGTCCTGTTTCTATGAAGTTACATTACGTCAGTGGAAATCTGGGACCATTGCTATTCCTAGAATGATTATATCCTATTAAATTACAGCGTACTGTATTGTACAGGCCAAAGATAGTTCAGGCTATTAAAACTGTTTAACAACAATGTGTGTATCATCTGGTCACCGCTCACATCTCTGTTGCATTCTGGTCCTGTATCAAAGCACTATCAAAGAGGTCAAATCATTTTCCGGTTGGCACGTTTGAAGCCAAGATGATACTGCTTGCTGTAGTCTGTCTCCGAGCCATAAAAGACAGCATTTTGTTGTCGTTGTCCCTTTTTGTTTTTCAGGAGGAGGGCAGAAAAAAGCGATTTATTTGTCAGTCTGTTTGTGGCGTGTTTTGCTGTCTGTGTTGAATACTGTATCCCTCTCCTCCTCCTCCGTCTCTCCCTTAGATAGCGCGCCACTGTCATGAACAGGCTGATGTGACTGCTGTAGACAGCCTTGCACAGGCAATCTAAGGCTGTGTTTCAAATGGTACCCTATTAATGTTGCACGGTATATTCAAACTTCTGTACTTTATAGATAAAAAAAAAAAAAACGCTGGTTCATACTATCATTTTTCGGTTACGTTCGGTACCTCTTTCAAGCGTGTCTCACGTAAGAAGATCAAGTGAGTCTGTCAGTCGCATCCCCTTTTTATAGGGCAAAGTAAGGGCCTGCTCCACTTACTCATACACTGCTAGCTTTGCATTTTCAGCTCCCCACTCATGCTGCACCGAAGTTAACACACTTGAACGATGCAACGCAGCGTGTAGACAAGGTGAGTTCTATCAATATACACTGCTCCAAAAAATAAAGGGAACACTTAAACAACACAATGTAACTCCAAGTCAATCACACTTCTGTGAAATCAAACTGTCCACTTAGGAAGCAACACTGATTGACAATAAATTTCACATGCTGTTGTGCAAATGGAATAGACAAAAGGTGGAAATTATAGGCAATTAGCAAGACACCCCCAAAAAAGGAGTGATTCTGCAGGTGGTGACCACAGACCACTTCTCAGTTCCTATGCTTCTTGGCTGATGTTTTGGTCACTTTTGAATGCTGGCGGTGCTCTCACTCTAGTGGTAGCATGAGACGGAGTCTACAACCCACACAAGTGGCTCAGGTAGTGCAGTTCATCCAGGATGGCACATCAATGCGAGCTGCGGCAAAAAGGTTTGCTGTGTCTGTCAGCGTAGTGTCCAGAGCATGGAGGTGCTACCAGGAGACAGGCCAGTACATCAGGAGACGTGGAGGAGGCCGTAGGAGGGCAACAACCCAGCAGCAGGACTTCCATTTTCAGCCCCATGAAATCAGCTAAAATAAGGTCGATAACTCACACACTCCTATTGAATAATAACACGCATTTACCTGTGAATAGATGTAGGCTACATCTTGATTTACCCAGTTTATCAATAAAGATTTACCATTCAAATAGATAATTGCAATTATGTTGTTTTGTAATTAGATTGGTAAAAACAAAGTCAAATTGATTGCATAATTGATTGATTAATGCATAAATACTGTCTAAAAAAAAAAATAATTGACGTAAAAAATGTTGAAATGTAAGGATACGGAAGTTAAAACGATTGGATAGAGCAGTAGCTGAATTGTACATCTTACTGTAGAAATGATTGTTGAAAACATGTCTAGGTTGGAACTGTTGCTGTTAAAATACAATAATAATTGTTTTTCTGAACTGGAATAAACTGATTGAAGCAATATGCATTTTGAGGCAAACACATCAGGAACACATCATGGTCTCCTGTCTGACTGAGAACCCACTCACACAGTTCTGGGTTGTTCATCTACAACAGGAAGTGGTCTCCTGTCTGACTGAGAAAGCAGTAGATGTTCTGATCCAGTTTGGCACCACATATCTATGTCAGTCAGGGTTCTCAACTCTGACATACTTTAAAAAACAAGAGGCGAAACAGTTTCAAGTCTGAGCACGACCTCAGTGTTACACTGTTAAAAACAGAGCCCAGAGTAGACATGTTCTCATTAGGACTGTGTGTGTGTTTTCTGGTCTACATCTGTGTGATGTGATCAATCCATTTATAACAGTTCAGAATTAAAAAGATGTATTGTATTTTAACAACAATAGTTCCAACCTACAGTAAGATGTACAGTAGGCCTGATCATTTCTACAGTAAGATGTACAGTAGGCCTGATAATTTCTACAGTAAGATGTACAGTAGGCCTGATCATTTCTACAGTAAGATGTA
>NC_074667.1:68324209-68346709 GCF_029448725.1 Salvelinus fontinalis
CCCCCTCCCTGCCTGCCTGTCTCCCTGCCTATATGCCCGTCTCCCTCCCTGCCTGCCTGTCTCCCTGCCTATATACCTGTCTCCCTGCCTATATGCCTGTCTCCCTGCCTATATGCCTGTCTCCCTGCCTGCCTGTCTCCCTGCCTATATGCCTGTCTCCCTGCCTATATGCCTGTCTCCCTGCCTATATGCCTGTCTCCCTGCCTATATGCCTGTCTCCCTGCCTATATGCCTGTCTCCCTGCCTATATGCCTGTCTCTCTGCCTATATGCCTGTCTCCCTGCCTATATGCCTGTCTCCCTGCCTATATGCCTGTCTCCCTGCCTATATGCCTGTCTCCCTGCCTATATGCCTGTCTCCCTGCCTATATGCCTGTCTCCCTGCCTATATGCCCGTCTCCCTGCCTATATGCCTGTCTCCCTGCCTATATGCCTGTCTCCCTGCCTATATGCCCGTCTCCCTGCCTATATGCCTGTCTCCCTGCCTATATGCCTGTCTCCCTGCCTATATGCCTGTCTCCCTGCCTATATGCCTGTCTCCCTGCCTATATGCCTGTCTCCCTGCCTATATGCCTGTCTCCCTGCCTATATGCCTGTCTCCCTGCCTATATGCCTGTCTCCCTGCCTATATACCTGTCTCCCTGCCTATATGCCAGTCTCCCTGCCTATATGCATGTCTCCCTGCCTATATACCTGTCTCCCTGCCTATATGCCTGTCTCCCTGCCTATATGCCTGTCTCCCTGCCTATATGCATGTCTCCCTGCCTATATGCCTGTCTCCCTGCCTATATGCCTGTCTCCCTGCCTATATGCCTGTCTCCCTGCCTATATACCTGTCTCCCTGCCTATATGCCTGTCTCCCTGCCTATATACCCGTCTCCCTGCCTATATGCCCGTCTCC
The DNA here is from genome assembly GCF_029448725.1 of Salvelinus fontinalis. Lineage (NCBI taxonomy): Eukaryota > Metazoa > Chordata > Actinopteri > Salmoniformes > Salmonidae > Salvelinus > Salvelinus fontinalis. Next base: position 68,325,110 of record NC_074667.1, read on the forward strand.
CTGCCTATATACCTGTCTCCCTGCCTATATGCCTGTCTCCCTGCCTGCCTGTCTCCCTGCCTGCCTGTCTCCCTGCCTATATACCCGTCTCCCTGCCTATATGCCTGTCTCCCTGCCTATATGCCCGTCTCCCTGCCTATATGCATGTCTCCCTGCCTATATGCCTGTCTCCCTGCCTATATGCCTGTCTCCCTGCCTGCCTGTCTCCCTGCCTATATACCCGTCTCCCTGCCTATATACCCGTCTCCCTGCCTATATGCCTGTCTCCCTGCCTATATGCCTGTCTCCCTGCCTATATGCCTGTCTCCCTGCCTATATGCCTGTCTCCCTGCCTATATGCCCGTCTCCCTGCCTATATGCCTGTCTCCCTGCCTATATGCCTGTCTCCCTGCCTATATGCCCGTCTCCCTGCCTATATGCCTGTCTCCCTGCCTATATGCATGTCTCCCTGCCTATATGCCTGTCTCCCTGCCTATATGCCTGTCTCCCTGCCTATATGCCCGTCTCCCTGCCTATATGCCTGTCTCCCTGCCTATATGCCTGTCTCCCTGCCTATATGCCTGTCTCCCTGCCTATATACCCGTCTCCCTGCCTATATGCCTGTCTCCCTGCCTATATGCCTGTCTCCCTGCCTATATGCCTGTCTCCCTGCCTATATGCATGTCTCCCTGCCTATATGCCTGTCTCCCTGCCTATATGCCTGTCTCCCTGCCTATATGCCTGTCTCCCTGCCTATATGCCTGTCTCCCTGCCTATATGCCTGTCTCCCTGCCTATATGCCTGTCTCCCTGCCTATATGCCCGTCTCCCTGCCTATATGCATGTCTCCCTGCCTATATGCCTGTCTCCCTGCCTATATGCCCGTCTCCCTGCCTATATGCCTGTCTCCCTGCCTATATGCCTGTCTCCCTGCCTATATGCCTGTCTCCCTGCCTATATGCATGTCTCCCTGCCTATATGCATGTCTCCCTGCCTATATGCCTGTCTCCCTGCCTATATGCCTGTCTCCCTGCCTATATGCCTGTCTCCCTGCCTATATGCCCGTCTCCCTGCCTATATGCCTGTCTCCCTGCCTATATGCCTGTCTCCCTGCCTATATGCCTGTCTCCCTGCCTATATGCATGTCTCCCTGCCTATATGCATGTCTCCCTGCCTATATGCATGTCTCCCTGCCTATATGCCTGTCTCCCTGCCTATATGCCTGTCTCCCTGCCTATATGCCCGTCTCCCTGCCTATATGCCTGTCTCCCTGCCTATATGCATGTCTCCCTGCCTATATGCCTGTCTCCCTGCCTATATGCCTGTCTCCCTGCCTATATGCCTGTCTCCCTGCCTGCCTGTCTCCCTGCCTATATGCCCGTCTCCCTGCCTATATGCCTGTCTCCCTGCCTATATGCCTGTCTCCCTGCCTATATGCCCGTCTCCCTGCCTATATGCCTGTCTCCCTGCCTATATGCCTGTCTCCCTGCCTATATGCCTGTCTCCCTGCCTATATGCCTGTCTCCCTGCCTATATGCATGTCTCCCTGCCTATATGCCTGTCTCCCTGCCTATATGCCTGTCTCCCTGCCTATATGCCTGTCTCCCTGCCTATATGCCTGTCTCCCTGCCTATATGCCTGTCTCCCTGCCTGCCTGTCTCCCTGCCTATATACCCGTCTCCCTGCCTATATGCCTGTCTCCCTGCCTATATACCCGTCTCCCTGCCTATATACCTGTCTCCCTGCCTATATGCCTGTCTCCCTGCCTATATGCCTGTCTCCCTGCCTATATGCCCGTCTCCCTGCCTATATGCCTGTCTCCCTGCCTATATGCCTGTCTCCCTGCCTATATACCTGTCTCCCTGCCTATATGCCCGTCTCCCTGCCTATATGCCTGTCTCCCTGCCTATATGCCTGTCTCCCTGCCTATATGCCTGTCTCCCTGCCTATATGCCTGTCTCCCTGCCTATATGCCTGTCTCCCTGCCTATATGCCTGTCTCCCTGCCTATATGCCTGTCTCCCTGCCTATATGCCTGTCTCCCTGCCTATATGCCTGTCTCCCTGCCTATATGCCTGTCTCCCTGCCTATATGCCTGTCTCCCTGCCTATATGCCCGTCTCCCTGCCTATATGCCTGTCTCCCTGCCTATAGGCCTGTCTCCCTGCCTATATGCCTGTCTCCCTGCCTATATGCCTGTCTCCCTGCCTATATGCCCGTCTCCCTGCCTATATGCCTGTCTCCCTGCCTATATGCCTGTCTCCCTGCCTATATGCCTGTCTCCCTGCCTATATGCCTGTCTCCCTGCCTATATGCCTGTCTCCCTGCCTGCCTGTCTCCCTGCCTATATGCCCGTCTCCCTGCCTATATGCCTGTCTCCCTGCCTATATGCCTGTCTCCCTGCCTATATGCCTGTCTCCCTGCCTATATGCCCGTCTCCCTGCCTATATGCCTGTCTCCCTGCCTATATGCCTGTCTCCCTGCCTATATGCCTGTCTCCCTGCCTATATGCCTGTCTCCCTGCCTATATGCCTGTCTCCCTGCCTGCCTGTCTCCCTGCCTATATGCCCGTCTCCCTGCCTATATGCCTGTCTCCCTGCCTATATACCCGTCTCCCTGCCTATATGCCTGTCTCCCTGCCTATATGCCTGTCTCCCTGCCTATATGCCTGTCTCCCTGCCTATATACCCGTCTCCCTGCGTATATGCCTGTCTCCCTGCCTATATGCCCGTCTCCCTGCCTATATGCCTGTCTCCCTGCCTATATGCATGTCTCCCTGCCTATATGCCTGTCTCCCTGCCTATATGCCTGTCTCCCTGCCTATATGCCTGTCTCCCTGCCTATATGCCTGTCTCCCTGCCTATATGCCTGTCTCCCTGCCTGCCCGTCTCCCTGCCTATATGCCTGTCTCCCTGCCTATATGCCCGTCTCCCTGCCTATATGCCTGTCTCCCTGCCTATATGCCTGTCTCCCTGCCTATATACCCGTCTCCCTGCCTATATGCCTGTCTCCCTGCCTATATGCCTGTCTCCCTGCCTATATGCCTGTCTCCCTGCCTATATACCTGTCTCCCTGCCTATATGCCTGTATCCCTGCCTATATGCCCGTCTCCCTGCCTATATGCCCGTCTCCCTGCCTATATGCCCGTCTCCCTGCCTATATGCCTGTCTCCCTGCCTATATGCCTGTCTCCCTGCCTATATGCCTGTCTCCCTGCCTATATACCTGTCTCCCTGCCTATATGCCTGTCTCCCTGCCTATATGCCTGTCTCCCTGCCTATATGCCTGTCTCCCTGCCTATATGCCTGTCTCCCTGCCTATATGCCCGTCTCCCTGCCTATATGCCTGTCTCCCTGCCTATATGCCTGTCTCCCTGCCTATATGCCCGTCTCCCTGCCTATATGCCCGTCTCCCTGCCTATATGCCCGTCTCCCTGCCTATATGCCTGTCTCCCTGCCTATATGCCTGTCTCCCTGCCTATATGCCTGTCTCCCTGCCTATATGCCTGTCTCCCTGCCTATATGCCTGTCTCCCTGCCTATATGCCTGTCTCCCTGCCTATATGCCTGTCTCCCTGCCTATATGCCTGTCTCCCTGCCTATATGCCCGTCTCCCTGCCTATATGCCTGTCTCCCTGCCTATATGCCTGTCTCCCTGCCTATATGCCTGTCTCCCTGCCTATATGCCTGTCTCCCTGCCTATATGCCCGTCTCCCTGCCTATATGCCTGTCTCCCTGCCTATATGCCTGTCTCCCTGCCTATATGCCTGTCTCCCTGCCTATATGCCTGTCTCCCTGCCTATATGCCTGTCTCCCTGCCTATATGCCTGTCTCCCTGCCTATATGCCTGTCTCCCTGCCTGACAGCTTTCCTCTCTGTGTGCCTGGGCCGTGTTGGCACATGGGAACGTCCTGTCAGTTTTGGGTGACAGACTGGGACGCTTCCTGACATCACCAACCTGCCAAGTATGACAGTACCGCAGGGCACGGCAGCAGGACATCTTTCCCACTGACACGGATGGCTCCTAACCCCTGAACCCTAACCCCTGACCTCTAGCTGTGTGGTTTGGTGGAGGTTGACAGTGCTGGGTTAAATTAGATTAGAATATATACCTTTAATGGTTTGTATTATTATTAGTACAAAAATAATTGCAAAAAAATGAATTGTTATTTTTTATGTCCATATGAAGCTGATCCCATGATTGTTGGCGTCACGTGATCCATCAACCTTAGTTGACGGAGTTTAGTCCTGATTACGCCTGTATAACGATGGCTTAATTTACAGCTCTACTTCCTCTGCCTGAACGGGTCTTAGTGTCAGACCATCTGGTGCCTTAATGCTACACTTTATACTACTACTGCTGTACACTACTGCACTACACTACTACTGATGTATACTACTACTGCTGTACACTACTGCTGTATACTACTGCTGTATACTACTACACTACTGCACTACACTACTACTGTACACTACTGATGTATACTACTGCTGTACACTACTACACTACTGCACTACACTACTACTGTACACTACTGATGTATACTACTGATGTATACTACTGCTGTACACTACTACACTACTGCACTACACTACTACTGTACACTACTGATGTATACTACTGCTGTATACTACTGCTGTACACTACTGCTGTATACTACTGCTGCTGTACACTACTGCACTACACTACTACTGCTGTACACTACTACTGTATACTACTGCACTACACTACTGCTGTACACTACTGCACTACACTACTACTGCTGTACACTACTACTGTATACTACTGCACTACACTACTGCTGTACACTACTGCACTACACTACTACTGATGTATACTACTGCTGTATACTACTGCTGTATACTACTACTGCTGTACACTACTGCTGTATACTACTGCACTACACTACTGCTGTACACTACTGCACTACACTACTACTGCTGTACACTACTACTGTACACTACTACTGTATACTACTGCACTACACTACTACACTACACTACTGCACTACACTACTGGACTACACTACTGCACTACACTACTGCTGTACACTACTGCACTACACTACTACTGTATACTACTGCTGTACACTACTGCACTACACTACTGCACTACACTACTACACTACACTACTGCACTACACTACTGCTGAATACTACTACACTACACTACTACACTACACTACTGCTGTACACTACTGCTGTACACTACTGCTGTATAATACTGCACTACACTACTACACTACACTACTGCACTACACTACTGCTGTACACTACTGCACTACACTACTGCTGTATACTACTACACTACTACACTACACTACTGCACTACACTACTACACTACTGCTGTATACTACTACACTACAATACTACACTACACTACTGCACTACACTACTACACTACACTACTGCTGTACACTACTGCTGTACACTACTGCTGTATAATACTGCACTACACTACTACACTACACTACTACACTACACTACTGCTGTACACTACTGCTGTACACTACTGCTGTATACTACTACACTACACTACTACACTACACTACTGCACTACACTACTACACTACTGCTGTACACTACTGCACTACACTACTGCTGTATAATACTGCACTACACTACTACACTACACTACTGTACTACACTACTGCACTACACTACTGCTGTACACTACTGCTGTACACTACTGCTGTATACTACTACACTCCTACACTACTGCTGTATACTACTACACTACACTACACTACTGCTGTATACTACTGCTGTATACTACTGCTGTATACTACTACACTACTACTGTACACTACTGCTGTACACTACTGCTGTATACTACTGCACTACACTACTGTTGTACAATACTGCTGTATACTACTACACTACACTACTGCACTACACTACTGCTGTACACTACTGCTGTACACTACTGATGTACACTACTGCTGTATACTACTACACTACACTACTACACTATACTACTACACTACACTACTGTTGTACACTACTGATGTACAATACTGCTGTATACTACTACACTACACTACTGCACTACACTACTGCTGTACACTACTGCTGTACACTACTGATGTACACTACTGCTGTATACTACTACACTACACTACTACACTATACTACTACACTACACTACTGTTGTACACTACTGATGTACTCTACTGCTGTATACTACTGCACTACACTACTGCACTACTGCACTACACTACTGCACTACACTACTGCTGTACACTACTGCTGTACACTACTGCTGTATACTACTGTTGTACACTACTGATGTACACTACTGCTGTATACTACTGCACTACACTACTGCTGTACACTACTGCTGTATACTACTGTTGTACACTACTGATGTACAGTACTGCTGTATACTACTGTACTACACTACTGTTGTACACTACTGCTGTATACTCCTGCTGTATAATACTGCACTACACTACTGCTGTATACTACTACTGCTGTATACTACTGCACTACACTACTGCTGTATACTACTACACTACACTACTGCTGTATACTACTGCACTAGACTACTGCTGTATACTACTACTGCTGTATACTACTGCTGTATACTACTACTGCTGTATACTACTGCACTACACTACTGCTGTATACTACTACACTACACTACTGCTGTATACTACTGCTGTATACTACTACACTACACTACTGCACTACACTACTGCTGTATACTACTACTACACTACACTACTGCTGTACACTACCACACTACTACACTACTGCTGTATACTACTACACTACACTACACTACTGCACTACACTACTGATGTACACTACTGCTGTATACTACTGCACTACACTACTGCTGTACACTACTGCTGTACACTACTACACTACACTACTGCTGTATACTACTGCTGTATACTACTACACTACACTACTGCTGTATACTACTGCACTAGACTACTGCTGTATACTACTGCTGTATACTACTACACTACACTACTGCACTACACTACTGCTGTATACTACTACTACACTACACTACTGCTGTACACTACCACACTACTACACTACTGCTGTATACTACTACACTACACTACTGCACTACACTACTGATGTACACTACTGCTGTATGCTACTACACAACACTACTGCACTACACTACTGCTGTATACTAATACACTACTACACTACACTACTGCTGTACACTACTACACTACACTACTGCTGTACACTACTGCTGTATACTACTGTTGTACACTACTGATGTACACTACTGCTGTATACTACTACTGCTGTATACTACTGCACTACACTACTGCTGTATACTACTACACTACACTACTGCTGTATACTACTGCACTAGACTACTGCTGTATACTACTACTGCTGTATACTACTGCTGTATACTACTACTGCTGTATACTACTGCACTACACTACTGCTGTATACTACTACTGTATACTACTACACTACACTACTGCACTACACTACTGCTGTATACTACTACTACACTACACTACTGCTGTACACTACCACACTACTACACTACTGCTGTATACTACTACACTACACTACTGCACTACACTACTGATGTACACTACTGCTGTATACTACTACACAACACTACTGCACTACACTACTGCTGTATACTACTACACTACTACACTACACTACTGCTGTACACTACTACACTACACTACTGCTGTATACTACTGCTGTATACTACTACACTACACTACTGCTGTACACTACTGCTGTATACTACTGCTGTACACTACTGCTGTATACTACTACACTACTACTGTACACTACTGCTGTATACAACTGCTGTATACTACTGCTGTATACTACTGCACTACTGCTGTATACTACTGCTGTATACTACTACACTACACTACTGCACTACTGCTGTATACTACTGCTGTATACTACTGCTGTATACTACTACACTACTACTGTACACTACTGCTGTACACTACTGCTGTATACTACTGCACTACACTACTGTTGTACAATACTGCTGTATACTACTACACTACACTACTGCACTACACTACTGCTGTACACTACTGCTGTACACTACTGATGTACACTACTGCTGTATACTACTACACTACACTACTACACTATACTACTACACTACACTACTGTTGTACACTACTGATGTACACTACTGCTGTATACTACTGCACTACACTACTGCTGTACACTACTGCTGTATACTACTGCTGTATACTACTGATGTACACTACTGCTGTATACTACTGCACTACACTACTGCACTACTGCACTACACTACTGCACTACACTACTGCTTTACACTACTGCTGTACACTACTGCTGTACACTACTGCTGTATACTACTGTTGTACACTACTGATGTACACTACTGCTGTATACTACTGCACTACACTACTGCTGTACACTACTGCTGTACACTACTACACTACACTACTGCTGTACACTACTGCTGTATACTACTGTTGTACACTACTGATGTACACTACTGCTGTATACTACTGTACTACACTACTGTTGTACACTACTGCTGTATACTCCTGCTGTATACTACTACACTACACTACTGCTGTATACTACTGCACTACACTACTGCTGTATACTACTACTGCTGTATACTACTACACTACACTACTGCTGTATACTACTGCACTAGACTACTGCTGTATACTACTACACTACACTACTGCTGTATACTACTACACTACACTACTGCTGTATACTACTGCACTACACTACTGCTGTATACTACTACACTACACTACTGCTGTATACTACTGCACTAGACTACTGCTGTATACTACTACTGCTGTATACTACTGCTGTATACTACTGCCCTACACTACTGCTGTATACTACTGCACTAGACTACTGCTGTATACTACTGCTGTATACTACTACACTACACTACTGCTGTATACTACTGCTGTACACTACACTACTGCTGTACACTACCACACTACTACACTACTGCTGTATACTACTACACTACACTACTGCACTACACTACTGATGTACACTACTGCTGTATACTACTACACAACACTACTGCACTACACTACTGCTGTATACTACTACACTACTACACTACACTACTGCTGTACACTACTACACTACACTACTGCTGTATACTACTGCACTACACTACTGCTGTATACTACTGCACTACACTACTGCTGTATACTACTGCTGTATACTACTACACTACACTACTACACTACACTGCTGCTGTATACTACTACACTACTACACTACACTACTGCTGTATACTACTGCTGTATACTACTATACTACACTACTACACTACACTACTGCTGTATACTACTGCTGTATACTACTACACTACACTACTACACTACACTACTGCTGTATACTACTACACTACTACACTACACTACTGCTGTATACTACTACACTACTGCACTACACTACTGCTGTATACTACTGCTGTATACTACTGCACTACACTACTGCTGTATACTACTGCACTACACTACTGCTGTATACTACTGCTGTATACTACTGCACTACACTACTGCTGTATACTACTGCTGTATACTACTGCACTACACTACTGCTGTATACTACTGCTGTATACTATTACACTACTACACTACACTACTGCACTACACTACTACACTACACTACTGCACTACACTACTACACTATACTACTGCTGCACACTACTGCTGTATACTACTACACTATACTACTGCTGTATACTACTGCTGTATACTACTGCTGTATACTACTACACTACACTACTGCTGTACACTACTGCTGTATACTACTGCACTACACTACTGCTGTATACTACTACTGCTGTATACTACTGCTGTATACTACTACTGTATACTACTACACTACACTACTGCACTACACTACTGCTGTATACTACTGCACTACACTACTGCTGTATACTACTGCACTAGACTACTGCTGTATACTACTGCACTACACTACTGCTGTATACTACTACTGCTGTATACTACTACTGCTGTATACTACTACACTACACTACTGCTGTATACTACTACACTACACTACTGCTGTATACTACTGCACTAGACTACTGCTGTATACTACTACTGCTGTATACTACTGCTGTATACTACTACACTACACTACTGCTGTATACTACTACACTACACTACTGCTGTATACTACTACACTACACTACTGCTGTATACTACTGCACTACACTACTACACTACACTACTGCACTACACTACTACACTATACTACTGCTGCACACTACTGCTGTATACTACTGCTGTATACTACTGCTGTATACTACTGCTGTATACTACTACACTACACTACTGCTGTACACTACTGCTGTATACTACTGCACTACACTACTGCTGTATACTACTACTGCTGTATACTACTGCTGTATACTACTACACTACACTACTGCACTACACTACTACTGTATACTACTGCACTACACTACTGCTGTATACTACTGCACTAGACTACTGCTGTATACTACTGCACTACACTACTGCTGTATACTACTACTGCTGTATACTACTGCACTACACTACTGCTGTATACTACTGCACTACACTACTGCTGTATACTACTACACTACACTACTGCTGTATACTACTACTACACTACACTACTGCTGTACACTACCACACTACTACACTACTGCTGTATACTACTACACTACACTACTGCACTACACTACTGATGTACACTACTGCTGTATACTACTACACAACACTACTGCACTACACTACTGCTGTATACTACTACACTACTACACTACACTACTGCTGTACACTACTACACTACACTACTGCTGTATACTACTGCTGTATACTACTACACTACACTACTGCACTACTGCTGTATACTACTGCTGTATACTACTGCACTACACTACTGCTGTATACTACTACACTACTACACTACACTACTGCTGTATACTACTGCTGTATACTACTACACTACTACACTACACTACTGCTGTATACTACTGCTGTATACTACTGCTGTATACTACTACACTACACTACTGTTGTACAATACTGCTGTATACTACTACACTACACTACTGCACTACACTACTGCTGTACACTACTGCTGTACACTACTGATGTACACTACTGCTGTATACTACTACACTACACTACTACACTATACTACTACACTACACTACTGCTGTATACTACTGCTGTATACTACTACACTACTACACTACACTACTGCTGTATACTACTGCTGTATACTACTGCTGTATACTACTACACTACACTACTGTTGTACAATACTGCTGTATACTACTACACTACACTACTGCACTACACTACTGCTGTACACTACTGCTGTACACTACTGATGTACACTACTGCTGTATACTACTACACTACACTACTACACTATACTACTACACTACACTACTGTTGTACACTACTGATGTACACTACTGCTGTATACTACTGCACTACACTACTGCTGTACACTACTGCTGTATACTACTGCTGTATACTACTGTTGTACACTACTGATGTACACTACTGCTGTATACTACTGCACTACACTACTGCACTACTGCACTACACTACTGCACTACACTACTGCTGTACACTACTGCTGTACACTACTGCTGTATACTACTGTTGTACACTACTGATGTACACTACTGCTGTATACTACTGCACTACACTACTGCTGTACACTACTGCTGTACACTACTACACTACACTACTGCTGTACACTACTGCTGTATACTACTGTTGTACACTACTGATGTACACTACTGCTGTATACTACTGTACTACACTACTGTTGTACACTACTGCTGTATACTCCTGCTGTATACTACTGCACTACACTACTGCTGTATACTACTACTGCTGTATACTACTGCACTACACTACTGCTGTATACTACTACTGCTGTATACTACTACACTTCACTACTGCTGTATACTACTGCACTAGACTACTGCTGTATACTACTACTGCTGTATACTACTACTGCTGTATACTACTACTGCTGTATACTACTGCACTACACTACTGCTGTATACTACTGCTGCTGTATACTACTACACTACACTACTGCTGTATACTACTGCACTAGACTACTGCTGTATACTACTGCTGTATACTACTACACTACACTACTGCACTACACTACTGCTGTATACTACTACTACACTACACTACTGCTGTACACTACCACACTACTACACTACTGCTGCATACTACTACACTACACTACTGCACTACACTACTGATGTACACTACTGCTGTATACTACTACACAACACTACTGCACTACACTACTGCTGTATACTACTACACTACTACACTACACTACTGCTGTACACTACTACACTACACTACTGCTGTATACTACTGCTGTATACTACTACACTACTGCACTACACTACTGCTGTATACTACTGCTGTATACTACTACACTACTGCACTACACTACTGCTGTATACTACTGCTGTATACTACTGCACTACACTACTGCACTACACTACTGCTGTATACTACTACACTACTACACTACACTACTGCTGTACACTACTACACTACACTACTGCTGTATACTACTGCTGTATACTACTACACTACACTACTGCTGTATACTACTGCTGTATACTACTACACTACTGCACTACACTACTGCTGTATACTACTGCTGTATACTACTACACTACTACACTACACTACTGCTGTATACTACTGCTGTATACTACTGCTGTATACTACTGCTGTATACTACTACACTACTACTGTACACTACTGCTGTACACTACTGCTGTATACTACTGCACTACACTACTGTTGTACAATACTGCTGTATACTACTACACTACACTACTGCACTACACTACTGCTGTACACTACTGCTGTACACTACTGATGTACACTACTGCTGTATACTACTACACTACACTACTACACTATACTACTACACTACACTACTGTTGTACACTACTGATGTACACTACTGCTGTATACTACTGCACTACACTACTGCTGTACACTACTGCTGTATACTACTGCTGTATACTACTGTTGTACACTACTGATGTACACTACTGCTGTATACTACTGCACTACACTACTGCACTACTGCACTACACTACTGCACTACACTACTGCTGTACACTACTGCTGTACACTACTGCTGTATACTACTGTTGTACACTACTGATGTACACTACTGCTGTATACTACTGCTGTACACTACTTCTGTACACTACTACACTACACTATTGCTGTACACTACTGCTGTATACTACTGTTGTACACTACTGATGTACACTACTGCTGTATACTACTGTACTACACTACTGTTGTACACTACTGCTGTATACTCCTGCTGTATACTACTGCACTACACTACTGCTGTATACTACTGCAGTGTACTACTGCACTACACTACTGCTGTATGCTACTGCACTACATTTACATTTACATTTAAGTCATTTAGCAGACGCTCTTATCCAGAGCGACTTACAAATTGGTGCATTCACCTTATGACATCCAGTGGAACAGCCACTTTACAATAGTGCATCAAGATCTTTTAAGGGGGGGGGGGGGGGGGGGGGGGGGTCAGAAGGATTGCTTTATCCTATCCTAGGTATTCCTTAAAGAGGTGGGGTTTCAGGTGTCTCCGGAAGGTGGTGATTGACTCCGCTGTCCTGGCGTCGTGAGGGAGTTTGTTCCACCATTGGGGGGCCAGAGCAGCGAACAGTTTTGACTGGGCTGAGCGGGAACTGTACTTCCTCAGTGGTAGGGAGGCGAGCAGGCCAGAGGTGGATGAATGCAGTGCCCTTGTTTGGGTGTAGGGCCTGATCAGAGCCTGGAGGTACTGAGGTGCCGTTCCCCTCACAGCTCCGTAGGCAAGCACCATGGTCTTGTAGCGGATGCGAGCTTCAACTGGAAGCCAGTGGAGAGAGCGGAGGAGCGGGGTGACGTGAGAGAACTTGGGAAGGTTGAACACCAGACGGGCTGCGGCGTTCTGGATGAGTTGTAGGGGTTTAATGGCACAGGCAGGGAGCCCAGCCAACAGCGAGTTGCAGTAATCCAGACGGGAGATGACAAGTGCCTGGATTAGGACCTGCGCCACTTCCTGTGTGAGGCAGGGTCGTACTCTGCGGATGTTGTAGAGCATGAACCTACAGGAACGGGCCACCGCCTTGATGTTAGTTGAGAACGACAGGGTGTTGTCCAGGATCACGCCAAGGTTCTTAGCGCTCTGGGAGGAGGACACAATGGAGTTGTCAACCGTGATGGCGAGATCATGGAACGGGCAGTCCTTCCCCGGGAGGAAGAGCAGCTCCGTCTTGCCGAGGTTCAGCTTGAGGTGGTGATCCGTCATCCACACTGATATGTCTGCCAGACATGCAGAGATGCGATTCGCCACCTGGTCATCAGAAGGGGGAAAGGAGAAGATTAATTGTGTGTCGTCTGCATAGCAATGATAGGAGAGACCATGTGAGGTTATGACAGAGCCAAGTGACTTGGTGTATAGCGAGAATAGGAGAGGGCCTAGAACAGAGCCCTGGGGGACACCAGTGGTGAGAGCGCGTGGTGAGGAGACAGATTCTCGCCACGCCACCTGGTAGGAGCGACCTGTCAGGTAGGACGCAATCCAAGCGTGGGCCGCGCCGGAGATGCCCAACTCGGAGAGGGTGGAGAGCAGGATCTGATGGTTCACAGTGTCGAAGGCAGCCGATAGGTCTAGAAGGATGAGAGCAGAGGAGAGAGAGTTAGCTTTAGCAGTGCGGAGCGCCTCCGTGATACAGAGAAGAGCAGTCTCAGTTGAATGACTAGTCTTGAAACCTGACTGATTTGGATCAAGAAGGTCATTCTGAGAGAGATAGCAGGAGAGCTGGCCAAGGACGGCACGTTCAAGAGTTTTGGAGAGAAAAGAAAGAAGGGATACTGGTCTGTAGTTGTTGACATCGGAGGGATCGAGTGTAGGTTTTTTCAGAAGGGGTGCAACTCTCGCTCTCTTGAAGACGGAAGGGACGTAGCCAGCGGTCAGGGATGAGTTGATGAGCGAGGTGAGGTAAGGGAGAAGGTCTCCGGAAATGGTCTGGAGAAGAGAGGAGGGGATAGGGTCAAGCGGGCAGGTTGTTGGGCGGCCGGCCGTCACAAGACGCGAGATTTCATCTGGAGAGAGAGGGGAGAAAGAGGTCAGAGCACAGGGTAGGGCAGTGTGAGCAGAACCAGCGATGTCGTTTGACTTAGCAAACGAGGATCAGATGTCGTCGACCTTGTTTTCAAAATGATTGACGAAGTCATCTGCAGAGAGGGAGGAGGGGGGGGGGGGAGGAGGATTCAGGAGGGAGGAGAAGGTGGCAAAGAGCTTCCTAGGGTTAGAGGCAGATGCTTGGAATTTAGAGTGGTAGAAAGTGGCTTTAGCAGCAGAGATAGAAGAGGAAAATGTAGAGAGGAGGGAGTGAAAGGATGCCAGGTCCGCAGGGAGGCGAGTTTTCCTCCATTTCCGCTCGGCTGCCCGGAGCCCTGTTCTGTGAGCTCGCAATGAGTCGTCGAGCCACGGAGCGGGAGGGGAGGACCGAGCCGGCCTGGAGGATAGGGGACATAGAGAGTCAAAGGATGCAGAAAGGGAGGAGAGGAGGGTTGAGGAGGCAGAATCAGGAGATAGGTTGGAGAAGGTTTGAGCAGAGGGGAGAGATGATAGGATGGAAGAGGAGAGAGTAGCGGGGGAGAGAGAGCGAAGGTTGGGACGGCGCGATACCATCCGAGTAGGGGCAGTGTGGGAAGTGTTGGATGAGAGCGAGAGGGAAAAGGATACAAGGTAGTGGTCGGAGACTTGGAGGGGAGTTGCAATGTGGTTAGTGGAAGAACAGCATCTAGTAAAGATGAGGTCAAGCGTATTGCCTGCCTTGTGAGTAGGGGGGGAAGGTGAGAGGGTGAGGTCAAAAGAGGAGAGGAGTGGAAAGAAGGAGGCAGAGAGGAATGAGTCAAAGGTAGACGTGGGGAGGTTAAAGTCGCCCAGAACTGTGAGAGGTGAGCCGTCCTCAGGAAAGGAGCTTATCAAGGCATCAAGCTCATTGATGAACTCTCCGAGGGAACCTGGAGGGCGATAAATGATGAGGATGTTAAGCTTGAAAGGGCTGGCAACTGTGACAGCATGGAATTCAAAGGAGGCGATAGACAGATGGGTAAGGGGAGAAAGAGAGAATGACCACTTGGGAGAGATGAGGATCCCGGTGCCACCACCCCGCTGACCAGCTGCTCTCGGGGTGTGTGAGAACACGTGGGCGGACGAAGAGAGAGCAGTAGGAGTAGCAGTGTTATCTGTGGTGATCCATGTTTCCGTCAGTGCCAAGAAGTCGAGGGACTGGAGGGAGGCATAGGCTGAGATGAACTCTGCCTTGTTGGCCGCAGATCGGCAGTTCCAGAGGCTACCGGAGACCTGGAACTCCACGTGGGTCGTGCGCGCTGGGACCACCAGATTAGGGTGGCCGCGGCCACGCGGTGTGAAGCGTTTGTATGGTCTGTGCAGAGAGGAGAGAACAGGGATAGACAGACACATAGTTGACAGGCTACAGGAGAGGCTACGCTAATGCAAAGGAGATTGGAATGACAAGTGGACTACACGTCTCGAATGTTCAGAAAGTTAAGCTTACGTAGCAAGAATCTTATTGACTAAAATGATTAAACTGATACAGTACTGCTGAAGTAGGCTAGTTGGCAGTGGCTGCGTTGTTGACACTACACTAATCAAGTCGTTCCGTTGAGTGTAATAGTTTCTACAGTGCTGCTACAGTGCTGCTATTCGGTGGCTAGCTGGCTAGCTAGCAGTGTTGATTACGTTACGTTGCGTTAAAAGAACGACAATAGCTGGCTAGCTAACCTAGAAAATCGCTCTAGACTACACAATTATCTTTGATACAAAGACGGCTATGTAGCTAGCTATGTAGCTAGCTACGATCAAACAAATCAAACCGTTGTACTGTAATGAAATAAAAATGTGATACTACCTGTGGAGCAAGCGGAATGCGACCGGGTTGTTGAGTGCGGAAGTTCTATTCGGTAGACGTTGGCTAGCTGTTGGCTAGCTAGCAGTGTTTCCTACGTTAAGGACGACAAATAGCTGGCTAGCTAACCTCGGTAAATTAAGATAATCACTCTAAAACTACACACTCTGAACTACCCAATTATCTTGGATACGAAGACAGCAAAGACAACTATGTAGCTAGCTAACACTACACTAATCAAGTCGTTCCGTTGAGTGTAATAGTTTCTACAGTGCTGCTATTCGGTAGACGGTGGACGTTTGCTAGCTTGCTAGCTGGCTAGCTGGCTAGCTGCTGGGCAGATAGCAGTGTAGACTGCGTTAGGACGACGAAATACGATAATTACGCAATTATCTTTGATACAAAGACGGCTATGTAGCTAGCTAAGAAGAAGTTGCTAAGATTAGACAAATCAAACCGTTGAAATGTAATGAAATGTAATGAAAATTTATACTACTATTCGGTAGACGGTGGACGTTTGCTAGCTGGCTAGCTGCTGGGCAGATAGCAGTGTGGGCTACGATAGGACGACGAAATACGATAATTACGCAATTATCTTTGATACAAAGACGGCTATGTAGCTAGCTAAGAAGAAATTGCTAAGGTTAGACAAACCGTTGTACTATAATGAAATGTAATGAAATGTAATGAAAAGTTATACTACCTGCGGAGCGAATGCGAATGCGACCGCTCGCTCCAAACCGGATGTATACAGTATACTGCTGTATACTACTGCTGTACACTACTGCTGCATACTACTGCTGTATACTACTGCACTACACTACTGCTGTATACTACTGCAGTGTACTACTGCACTACACTACTGCTGTATGCTACTGCACTACTCTACTGCTGTATACTACTGCTGTACACTACTGCTGTACACTACTGCTGTATACTACTGCTGTATACTACTGCACTACACTACTGCTGTATACTACTACACTACACTACTGCTGTATACTACTGCACTACACTACTGCTGTATACTACTGCTGTATACTACTGCTGTATACTACTGCTGTATACTACTGCTGTATACTACTACACTACACTACTGCTGTATACTACTGCACTACACTACTGCTGTATACTACTGCTGTATACTACTACACTACACTACTGCTGTATACTACTGCACTACACTACTGCTGTATACTACTACACTACACTACTGCTGTATACTACTGCACTACACTACTGCTGTATACTACTGCACTATACTACTGCTGTATACTACTGCTGTATACTACTGCTGTATACTACTGCACTACACTACTGCTGTATACTACTACACTACACTACTGCTGTATACTACTGCACTACACTACTACACTACACTACTGCTGTATACTACTGCTGTATACTACTACACTACACTACTGCTGTATACTACTACACTACACTACTGCTGTATACTACTGCTGTATACTACTGCTGTACTTTCAGCCCCTCACCCCCAGCCCCCCATCCACAGGCCCCCAGCCCCTCACCCCCAGCCCCCTATCCACAGGCCCCCAGCCGCGGCCAGGACACTCTCTGCCTCCTGAAAAGAGAAAGAATACATAAAACACACACACAGTTGGATACGCTTGGACACACACACACACACTAATGTGCACGCAGGCAGGCACATAAACACACAGGTTAATGTGTGTGGACACACATATAGTACAGTAGTGTAGAGTATACCCAAACAGCTGGCTGATCCAGCTGTCCCACATCCCCATCCACTGAGAGAGAGAGAGAGAGATTTTAATTTTTAAAAATACCTTTATTGGCCCAATAGCTACATCCTTAAAAGCAGAAACGTTTCTTCATTTTAACTAACCTAAAAAGTTACAACCAAGCGCCCCTCCTCGTCCGCTGTATATATAACCCCATATCAGTGTTAAGAATGTCTGTCACCTTACCTACAGTTCACCACTGAACAGGACATTGAATTCAACTATATTTTTTGTTGTTGTTTGTTTTGTTATTCAACTGTGTTGAGTTCATTTTTCATTAACGCTCTCAGAATAAGGCCTGGAAAGGATCCTCGTTAATATCTATGTTTCTGCACATGGATTGATTATGTGATCTTATACTAAACAAAGATAAATAACTTACGTTTTTGTAAACTAATCCAGTCAGTAAGGGGGTTGGATTTATTGGACCCATTACTGAGAGTTTTTTTTTCCCAGTTTATTGTTCCAATATTAAAATAGTTGGATATCCTCTCTCTCTGGCTAGATTCCAATAGGAATTATTAATCTCTTCACAAACCAGCATATTGTGAGCCAGGATTTTCAGACCATAACTTTGAGGATAACTGACCCTAATTTAAGACTGAGGATAACTGGGCCCTAACTAAAGGCTGAGGATAACTGGGCCCTAACTAAAGGCTGAGGATAACTGGGCCCTAACTAAAGGCTGAGGATAACTGGGCCCTAACTAAAGGCTGAGGATAACTGGGCCCTAACTAAAGGCTGAGGATAACTGGGCCCTAACTAAGGGCTGAGGATAACTGGGCCCTAACTAAGGGCTGAGGATAACTGGGCCCTAACTAAAGGCTGAGGATAACTGGGCCCTAACTAAAGGCTGAGGATAACTGGGCCCTAACTAAAGGCTGAGGGTAACTGGGCCCTAACTAAAGGCTCAGGGTAACTGGGCCCTAACTAAAGGCTCAGGATAACTGGGCCCTAACTAAAGGCTGAGGATAACTGGGCCCTAATTAAAGGCTGAGGATAACTGGGCCCTAACTAAAGGCTGAGGATAACTGGGCCCTAACTAAAGGCTGAGGATAACTGGGCCCTAACTAAAGGCTGAGGATAACTGGGCCCTAACTAAAGGCTGAGGATAACTGGGCCCTAACTAAAGGCTGAGGATAACTGGGCCCTAACTAAAGGCTGAGGATAACTGGGCCCTAACTAAAGGCTGAGGATAACTGGGCCCTAACTAAAGGCTGAGGATAACTGGGCCCTAACTAAAGGCTGAGGATAACTGGGCCCTAATTAAATGCTGAGGATAACTGGGCCTTAATTAAATGCTGAGGATAACTGGGCCCTAACTAAAGGCTGAGTATAACTGGGCCCTAACTAAAGGCTGAGTATAACTGGGCCCTAACTAAAGGCTGAGTATAACTGGGCCCTAAATAAAGGCTGAGTATAACTGGGCCCTAACTAATTGCTGAGTATAACTGGGCCCTAACTAAAAGCTCAGGAAAACTGGGCCCTAACTATAAGCTGTGGATAACTGGGCCCTAACTATAAGCTGAGGATAACTGGGCCCTAATTAAAGGCTGATGATAACTAGGCCCTAACTAAAGGCTGTGTATAACTGGGCCCTAATTAAAGGCTGTGTATAACTGGGCCCTAATTAAAGGCTGAGGATAACTGGGCCCTAACTAAAGGCTGTGGATAACTGGGCCCTAACTATAAGCTGAGGATAACTGGGCCCTAACTAATGGCTGAGGAAAAATGGGCGCTAACTAAAGGCTGAATATAACTGGGCCCTGACTAAAGGCTGAGGATAACTGGGCCCTAACTAATTGCTGAGTATAACTGGGCCCTAACTAAAAGCTGAGGAAAACTAGGCCCTAATTAAAGGCTGAGGATAACTGGGCCCTAACTAAAGACTGAGGATAACTAGGCCCCAACTAAAGGCTGAGTATAACTGGGCCCTAACTAAAGGCTGAGGATAACTGGGCCCTAACTAAAGGCTGAGTATAACTGGGCCCTAACTAATTGCTGAGTATAACTGGGCCTATCTAAAAGCTGAGGAAAACTGGGCCCTAACTATAAGCTGTGGATAACTGGGCCCTAACTATAAGCTGAGGATAACTGGGCCCTAATTAAAGGCTGAGGATAACTAGGCCCTAACTAAAGGCTGTGTATAACTGGGCCCTAATTAAAGGCTGAGGATAACTGGGCCCTAACTAAAGGCTGTGGATAACTGGGCCCTAACTATAAGCTGAGGATAACTGGGCCCTAACTAATGGCTGAGGAAAAATGGGCGCTAACTAAAGGCTGAATATAACTGGGCCCTGACTAAAGGCTGAGGATAACTGGGCCCTAACTAATTGCTGAGTATAACTGGGCCCTTCCTAAAAGCTGAGGAAAACTAGGCCCTAACTAAAGGCTGAGGATAACTGGGCCCTAACTAAAGACTAAGGATAACTAGGCCCCAACTAAAGGCTGAGTATAACTGGGCCCTAACTAAAGGCTGAGGATAACTGGGCCCTAACTAAAGGCTGAGGATAACTGGGCCCTAACTAAAGGCTGAGGATAACTGGGCCCTAACTAAAGGCTGAGGATAACTGGGCCCTAACTAAAGGCTGAGGATAACTGGGCCCTAACTAAAGGCTGAGGATAACTGGGCCCTAACTAAAGGCTGAGGATAACTGGGCCCTAACTAAAGGCTGAGGATAACTGGGCCCCAACTAAAGGCTGAGGAAAACTAGGCCATAACTAAAGGCGTTATCTGAAAATGGTTGTTGACCTGAGAATTACGTGAGAATGGTTGTTGACCTGAGAATTACCTGAGTTTGGTTGTTGACCTGAGAATTACCTGAGAATGGTTGTTGACCTGAGAATTACCTGAGTTTGGTTGTTGA